>NC_045441.1:76307165-76353007 GCF_002776525.5 Piliocolobus tephrosceles | reverse complement strand
GTGTGTGTGTGTGTGTGTGTGTGTGTGTGTGTGTGTGTGTGTGTGTGAGACGAAGGGGGCTACAAGGCCAGGTTCATGTCCTCATTGTGGTACCCCATGCTCACCATTCCTCCATGTGGTATCCCATACCTAGCTCTCTAAGAATCAGTCCGTCAGATGTCACACCTTGACACCTCATTATATTAGAATTCAGTAGCGGAAAAACAAATTAACTCTGTCATTATAAAATGTCTGTCATATTACATGAGTTCTTGTGCCGTTAGCATTCTACATTCTCTTTTTCTGTAGATGCAACATTTTCTCTATGACTCCATTGGGTGGCTCCCAGGTCCTCATTTTGAATTTTGTCTTCTCTGACCTTTGGTCCTACATTTCTTATCAGAAAAGCCCTTATCACAAACTCATCCACCAAGTATGCATTTTTTTTTTAACTCCAAAGCAGGTATTTCTCTAGATTTCTTTATGTCTTCCAGTTACACCAGTCACTTTTCTTCCTACAAGGTGTGAACCTTTCAATTAATCTCTAATTTGTTTCCTTTCCTTCACCTTCCATATCAAGTAAACTAAGCTCTGCCCTAAATTCTTTTCCAAAGTCTCCAATTTGCAGCATTCTTTCCATTCCAGTGCTGTCGCCACTTAGTGCTTTCTCATCACCCTGGACCAAGTCTCCACACTTTGTTAGACCATCAATCACAAATCTTTTCTCTGGCTGCTCCCTTTGAATTGTTTATCCTGGATTTGGTTTTGTTCCTGAACCTACCCACCCATCCCCCTTTGCTTGTAGATTCTTCCTCAATTCCATTTTCTCCACACTCAGCTTCTAAGGCCCAGTGACTTTCCACACCTAACATTGGCCCCTCATTTGTCAAAGAAGGGTTTAGACTCCATTTTTTTTGCATAGTTTCTATACAAACATGTTTTAAATGTTGTCTTGCAGCTGTCAATTTCTTACCCATTAACTTTTAATAACTCCTCACTGTCTACAGTATAAAGTTCAAATTCTTTAACCTGATACTTAAAACTCTCTACTAATCTGGTCTCAGTATATATCTCTAAATTTATCTCTTCTTGCTCTCAAATCAAAACTTCTATTCTGAAAAACTTGTCTCTCAGATATAAGATGTGAATTCAGTCTCCAGATCTTTGTATATGCCGGGAGATCTCCCTAGGACATTGTCCCCATTCCTTTCCACTTAATTGATTCCTGCCTATCCTTGAAATTCACACCAGAGCTTCTATTTTCTATGAAATCCTATTTCACTTATCCTCAATAATCCACCCATTATACTTTCCTGCCTTACTTATTATGTGACTCACTCATGTTGGCTCTTATTATATGCTACCTTTTCTTCTTTTTTATTTTTATTTTTAAATTTACAAATGAAATTGTATGTATTTACCATATACAGCATGGTGTATTGAATTATATATGCTTTGTGGAATAACTAAATATAGCTAATTAGCACATGCATTACCTCACATAGTTATCACAGTTATGGTGAGAACACTTAACATCCACCGTCTTACCATTTTTCAGTAACACAGTACAAATGGTCCCTGATTTACACTGATGTTTGACTTACAGTTTTGTTTTTTCTTTCTTTACAGTGGGTTTATTGGAATGAAACCCAATTGTAAGTCCAGAAACCTCTGTATACTGTTATTACCTATAGTCACCATGTTATACAATAGATCTCTTGAACTTACTTTTCCTGTATATCTGAAATTTTGTATCCGTTTACCAACATCTCCCATTTTTCTCTCCTCAACTGCCCCAGCCCCTGATAACCTTACCTTCCTACTGTCTACTTTATGACATCAACTTTTCAAGATTCCACATGAGTGAGCTCATATAGTACTTGTTGTTCTATACTTGGCTTATTTCACAAAATGCCCTCCTGGTTCATCTATATTGTTGCAAATGACAGGATTTTCTTTATTATGGCTGAGTAGTATTCCGTTGTGTAAACCACATTTTCCTTATCTATTTGTCTTTTGATAAACACGTAGGTTGATTTCATATCTTGGCTATTGTGAATGATGATGCAGTGAACATGGGGGTACAAATACCTCTCTGACATGTTCATTTTATTTTCTTTGGATGTTTGTCTCGTAATGGGATTGCTGGATCATATGGAAGTTCTATTTTTAATTTTTTGAGTAACATTTATACTGTTTGACATAATGGCTATACTCATGTACATAGCCACCAACTGTGTGCAAGAGTTCCCTTTTCTGCACAATCTTGCCAGTATTTGCTGTCTTTTGTTGTTCTGATCATAGCCATTCTAACATGTATAAGGTGATAGCTCATTGTGGTTTTTAATTTGCATTTCTCTGATGATTAATGATGTTGAACATTTTTTTCAGATACTCGTTGATCATCTGTATGTCTCCTTTTTTTTTTTTTTTTTTTTTTGAGACGGAGTCTCGCTCTGTCGCCCAGGCTGGAGTGCAGTGGCGCCATCTCGGCTCACCCCAGGCTCTGCCTCCCGGGTTCACGCCATTCTCCTGCCTCAGCCTCCCGAGCAGTTGGGGCTACAGGCCACCGCCACCATGCCCGACTAATTTTTTGTATTTTTAGTAGAGACAGGGTTTCACTGTGTTTGCCAGGATGGTCTCGATCTCCTGACCTCGTGATCCACCCGTCTTGGCCTCCCAAAGTGCTGGGATTACAGGCGTGAGCCACCGCGCTGGCCTGTATGTCTTTTTTTTTTTTTTTTTGAGACGGAGTCTAGCTCTGTCGCCCGGGCTGGAGTGCAGTGGCCGGATCTCAGCTCACTGCAAGCTCCGCCTCCCAGGTTCCCACCATTCTCCTGCCTCAGTCTCCCGAGTAGCTGGGACTACAGGCGCCCGCCACCTCGCCTGGCTAGTTTTTTGTATTTTTTAGTAGAGACGGGGTTTCACAGTGTTAGCCAGGATGGTCTCGATCTCATGACCTTGTGATCCGCCCATCTCGGCCTCCCAAAGTGCTGGGATTATAGGCTTGAGCCACCGCGCCCGGCCCTGTATGTCTTCTTTAAGGAGATGTCTACTCAGATCCTTTTTCCATTTCAAAATCTGGTTATTGTTTTCTTGTTATTAAATTGAGTTCCTTATATAGTTTGCAAATATTTTCCCCCATTTTGTATGTTGTCTCTTTACTCTGTTGATTGTTTCTTTTTCTGTGGAGAACTTTTTAGTTGGATGTAATTCCATTTGTTTGTTTTTGCTTTTGCAGATTGTGCTTTTGAGGTCATTTCCCAAAAATTCTTGTCCAGAACAATGTCACAGAGCTTTCCTGTTAGGTTTTCTTATAGTAGTTTCATATTTTACAATTGAGTCTTTAATCAATTTTGAGGGAATTTTTTTGAATATGGGATAAGATGAAGGTCTAATTAATTTATTCTTCTGCATGTGGATATCCAGTTTTTCCAACACCATTTGTTGCAAAGACTGTTCTTTCCCTATAGTGTGTTCTTGCCACCTGCATAAAAAATCGGTTGGCTGTAAATGCGTAGATTTATTTCTGGGCTCTCAGTTCTGTTCCATTGGTCGGTATGTATGTTTTTATGTCAGTACCATGCTGTTCTGATTACTTAAGGTGTGTAGTATATTTTGAAATCAGGTAGTGTGATGCCTTCAGCTTTTTTCTTTTTGCTCAATGTTGCTTTAATTATTTGGGGTCTTTTGTGGTTTCACAGGAATTTTAGGATTGTTTTTTCTAGTTCTGTAAAAATTTCCACTGGTATTTTAATAGAGATTACATAGAATTTGTAGGTCACTTTGAGTAGTATGGACATTTTGACAACATTAATTCTTCAAATCCATAAGCATGGAATATCTATCAATTTATTTGTGTCTTCTTCAATTTCTCTCATCAGTATTTTATAGTTTTCAGTACAGAGATCTTTTATCTTTGTTAGATTTATTCATAAATACTGTATTATTTTGGTCTCTATTGTAAATTGTTTTCTTGATTTTTTACTCAGTTCACTGTTCGTGTATAGAAATGCTACTAATTTTTGTATGTTGATTTTGCATCCTACAACTTAACTGCATTTGTTTATTATTTCTGAAGGTTTTTTAGTGAAGTCTTTAGGGTTTTCTATATAAAAGATTATGTTGTCAGCAGATAGGAGAAAGTTAACTTCTTCTTTTCAGATTTGGATCCCTTTTGTTTCTTTCTCTTGCCTAATTATTTTGCTAGGACTTCAGGACTATGCTCAATAGAAGTAGCAAAAGTGCCTATCTTTGCCTTGTACCAGATCTTGGAGGAAAAGCTTCCAACTTTTCCCTATTGAGTATGATGTTTGCTGTGGGTTTGTCATATATGACCTTTTTATGTGGAGGTGCATTCCTTCTATACCTAATTTATTGAGTGTTTTTTATCATGAAAGGGTATTGAATTTTGCCAACTGCTTTTTTGCATCTATTGAAATGATCATAAAAAGTTTTTGTACATTTACAGTAGTCCTCTCTTCTATGTGGAAGATATGTTTCAAGACTGTCAGTGAATGCCTGAAACCATGGATAGTACTGAGCCCGATTACCAGTCAGATCATGTTCCTGTTCGTGTTTTCCTGCTACACACACAAATGTAATGCCTTTTCCATCTTAAGTAAGCATGTGTCTTACACTGTGGCCATAACTTTTGCAGTTTAAGGTCTGTCAGCAAAACTAGCATGGGTTTCCTTTTCCTTCTTCACAATGTCACAGATAGGAGATTCATTCTTACCATAGAACTTAGCAGCCCCACCATATGGTTTTTCTTCTTTCCTTATTGAGAATATATACGTTTTCACATAAATAAAACATTTTACAGTTTCTCTTTGACATAACCAGCATCACTACTCTTGTGCTTTGGAACCATTATTAAGTAAAATAAGGATTATTTGAACAAAAGCACTGTAATATCTCAACTTTTTTCTTTCTTGAGACAAGGTCTCACTCTGTCACCCAGGCTGGAGTACAGTGTTTGTGAATGCAGCTCACTGCAGCCTCGACCTTCTGCGATCCTCCTGCCTCAGCCTCCAGTGCAGCTGGGACCACAGCACACCCTCCACACCTGGCTAATTTTTAAATTTTTTGAACAGAAGAGGTCTCATTTTGTTGCCCAGGCTGGTCTCAAACCCCTGGCCTCAAGCAATCCTCCAGGCTTGGTCTCCTCCCAAAGTGTTGGGATTACAGACATGAGCCACCATGCCTGGCCAATATCACAACATTTGATCTGATAACTGAGATGAATACTAACTGACTCATTTGTGGGTAACATATACAGCATGGATATGCTGGACAAAGGGACGATTGATGTCCCAGGCAGGATGAAGTGGTACAGTGTAAGATTTTATCATGTTATTCAGAACAGGGTACAGTTTAAAACTTATGAATTGTTTATTTCTGGAATTTTATGTTTAATTTTTTGGATCACAGTTGACTGTGGGTAACAGAAACTGTGGAAAGCAAAACCTTGGATAAGGAGGGACTACTGTATTGATTTGCATACATAGTGTGCAATACATAGTGCATACATAGTGAATGGTCTTTATAATGTGCTATTGAATTTGATTTGCTAGTATTTTGTTGAAGATTTTTACATCTGTGTTCATCAGAGATATTTGACTATAATTTTCTTTTTTATTTTTAGACCAGAGTTTTGCACTTGTTGCCCAGGCTGGAGTGCAATGGCATGATCTCGGCTCACTGCAATCTCTGCCTCTTGGGTTCAAGTGATTCTCCTGCCTCAGCCTCCCGACTAGCTGGGATTACAGGCATGCACCACCATGCCCAGCTAATTTTGTTTTTTTAGTGGAGTCGGGGTTTCTCCATGTTGGTCACACTGCTCTTCAACTCCCGACCTTAGGTGATCCGCCTGCATTGGCGTCCCAAAGTGCTGGGATTACAGGTGTGAGCCACCGTGCCTTGCCAGTTTTCTATTTTCAGTAACATTCTTATCTGGCTTTGGTATCAGGGTAATGCAAGTTTCATAAAAATGAGTCTGGAAGTATCCCTCTCTTCAGTTTTTTGTAACAGAGAAAAAATTGGTATTTATTCTTCTTTAAATGTTTGGTGGAATTCAGCAGTGAAGGTCACAAGGTCTGGGCTTTTCTTTGGTTGGAGACTTCTTTATTATTGATTCAATCTCCTTACTCATTATTGGCCTCTTCTGATTTTCTGTTTCTTTATAATTAAATTTTTGGTAGATTGTAGATGTCAAGGAATTTATCCATTTCTTTTAGGTTATTCTATTTGTTGTCATATAATTGTTCATAATAGTCCCTTATGATTATTTGTATTTATGTTTTACCAGTTATAATATTTTCTTTTATATTTTTGATTTTATTTGAGTCTTCTCTTTTTTCCTGAGTTAGCTCAGCTAAAAGTTTGTGAATTTTGTTTATCTTTTCAAAAAAATTAGTTCTTCATCAATCTTTTGTATTGCTTTTCTAGTCTTTATTTTTCTTCTCTTATTTATTATTATTATTATTATTATTATTATTATTATTATTATTAGTATTATTTTGAGATGGAGTCTCACTTTGCCACCCAGGCTGGAGTGTAATGGCGCAGTCTTGGCTCACTGCAACCTCCGTCTCCTGGGTTCAAGCGATTCTCCTGCCTCAGCCTCCCAAGTAGCAGGGATTACAGGTGCCTGTCACCACATGAAGCTGATTTTTGTATTATCAGTAGAGACGGGATTTCACCATTTTGGCCAGGCTGGTCTTGAACTGCTGACCTGAGGTGATCCTCCTGCCTTGGCCTCCCGAAGTGCTGGGATTACAGGCGTGAGCCACCACACCCAGTCTCTTCTCTAATTTATATTTCCTTCTATTAACTTTGAGCTTCATTTGGTCTTGTTTTTCTAGTTCCTTAAGGTGAAACGTTAGATTATTTAATTTCTTTCTTCTTTTTTGATGTAGATATTTATTGCTATAAACTTTTATTCCGTAAGTTTTTGTGTGTTGTGTTTCCATTTTTGTTTGTCTCAAGAAATTTTTACATTTATCTTTTAACTTCTTCTTTGACTCATTGGTTGCTTAGCAGGGTATTGTTTAATTTTCATGCATTTGTGAATTTTCTGAAATTCCTTCTGTTATTGACTTCTAGCTTTATACCATTGTGGTCAGAAAAGATACTTGATAAGATTTTAGTCTTTTTAGATGCTATGGTTTAAATGTTTGTCTCCTAAACTCATGTTGAAATTAATTGCCATTGTGACAGTATTAAGAAGTGAGATTCTTTAAGAAGTCATTAGGTCATGAGAGCCTTTCCTTCATGAATAGATTAGTGTCATTATCATGATAATGGGCTTGTTATAAGACTGGATTCCTTATTAAAGGACAAATTCAGCTCCCTTTTGTCTCTCTTGCCTTCTTCTTGCCCTTCTACCAGGGGAAGACATGGCAAGAAAGCTCTTGCCATATTTGGTCCCTTGATCCTCAATCGTAGACATCCCAGTCTCGAGAACTGTGAGCCAGTAAATTGCTGTTCATTATAAATTAGCCAGTTTGTGGTATTCTGTTATAATAGCACAAAATAAAGTAAGACATTAGATTTGTTAAGACTTTGTTTGTGGCCTAACAATGATCTATTATAGAAAATATTCCATTTGCAAGTTGAGAAGAATGTATACTTTACAGCTGATGGATGGAATGTTCTCTTTATGTCTGCTTGGTCTGTTTGGTCTGTTGTGAAATTTAAACCTTATGTGTCTTTATTGATTTTCTGTCTGCCAAAAGTGGAATGTTGACATCCCTTACGATTATTATATTGCAGCCTATCTCTCTCTTCAGATCTATTAATATTTGCTTTCTATATGTAGATATTCCCATGTTAGGTCCACATACATTTATAATTGTTATGGATATAACAACTGTGGAGTTGACCCCTTTATCCTCATACAATGACCTTGTCTCTTTTTACATTTTTGAATAAAGTCTATTTTAACATATCTAACATATATAGCTACTCCTCCCTCTTTTGGTTTACATTTGCATGTAATGTATTTTTTTTCATCTCTTTACTTTCAGTCTATGTGTGTCCTTGAAGTGAGTCTCTTGTAGGCAGCGTATTTTTTATCCATTCAGCCACTTATGTCTTTTGATTGGAGAATTTAATCCATTTATATTCAAGACAATAATTGATAGGTAAAAATATTCTACTAACATTTTGTTAATTATTTTTTACTGGTTTTGTAGATCCTTTGTTCTTTTCTTCCTGTCTTGCTGTGTTCCTTTGTGGTTAAGTGATTTTCTCTGGTGGTATGTTTTGATTTCAGGCTTTTTATTTTTTGTGTATCTACTATAGGTTTTTGCTTTGTGGTTACCATGAGGCTTACAGCAAACATAGGCATAGATATTTTATATTATATTAAGGTGATAACAACTTAATTTTGCTTGCAGGAAGAAAACTCTGTACTTTTACTACAGTTTCCTCCCACATTTTGAATTTATGTCACAATATGTATTTTCTTATATTGCGTATCCAAATTATTGTTTCTCTTGTTATTTTTAATAGTTTTGTCTTTTAGCCTTTATGTTAAAAATGTTAGTGATTTACACACCACCATTAGATTATTAGATTATTCTGAATTTGACTGTGCACTTACTTTTAACAGTGAGTTTCTTAATTTCAGATGTTTTTGTGTTACTCATGTTAAAATAAAAATTTTACACAAATTAAATTTAATATGGTTTAATTGAGCAAAGAACAGTTCACAAATCAGGCAGGCCCCAAACCAGAATAGATTCAGAGCAACTTTATGCTGCTGCATGGTTGGAGAGGATTTATAGACAGAAAAAAAAAAAAAAAGTGACATACAGAAAATGGAAGTGAGGTACAGAAATAGATGAATTGGCTACAGCTCAGCATGCCACAGTTGAGCCCAATATAAACAGTTGGCCACCTTTTTTTTGGCCAAAGCTTGGTAATAGGTACAAGAGTAGGTTACAGTCTGTTTACACATCCAGATAGGTTGCAGTTCACTATGTATGAAGGAACCATTAGGCAGAACTTAAAATATATCAGGAGACAGCTTTAGGCTAAACTTAATTTTATTTTCATTGGTATCCTTTTCTGTCAGCTTCAAGAACTCCCTTCAGTTTTTCTTGTAAAACAGGTGTGATGGTGGTGAACTCCTTCAGTTTTTGTTTGGGAAAATTGTTATCTGTACTTCATTTCTGAAAGACAGTTTTGCTGTATACAATATTCTTAGTTTGCAGATTTTTTTTTTCCCTTACACAGTTTGAATATATCACCCCACTCTCTCCTGATCTGCACAATTTCTGCTGAGAAATTTGCTGCTAGTCATATTCAAAATCTTTTATATGTTATTTGCCTCCCTTTCTATCTTCAGAATCCTCTCTTTGTCTTTGGTTTTGGACAGTTTGATTATACGATTACTTTGGGTAGCTTTGTTTGGATTGAATCTGACTGGAGACCATTGATTGTCCTGTACCTGGATATTTATATTTTTCTCCAAATTTGGAAAGCTTTCTGCTGTTAAAGTCATGTGTTGCTTAAGGATGGAGATGTGTTCTGAGAAATGCATTGTTTGGTGATTTTGCCATTGAGAAAACATCACAGAATGTACTTACACAAGCGTTGATGGTATATACCCTATGATGCTCCTAGGTGATAGGGTATAGCCTATTGCTCTTAGGCTACAAACCTGTATGGCATGTTACTATTTTGAATACTCTAGGCAGTTGTAGCACAATGGTAAATATCTGTGTATCTTAACTGTATCTAAACATGGAAAAGGTACAGTAAAAATATGGTATAAAAGATAGAAAATGGTATACCTGTATAGGGAACTTACCATGAATGGACCCTATAGGACTGGAAGTTGCTCTGGGTGAGTTAGTGAGTGGGTGTAAGTGAATATGAAGGTCTAGAACATTACTGTACTTCATAGACTTTATAAATACTACACTTAGGCTGTACTAAATTTATAATTTTTTCCTTTCTTCAATAGTAAGTTAATCTTAGTTTACTGTAACATTTTTACTTTATAAACTTTGTAATATTTTTAGCTTGTTGACTCTTTTGCAATAACATTTAGCTTAAAACACAAATGCATTCTACATCAGTACAAAAATATATATATTTTAATATTCTTAATTTATAAGCTTTTTCTATTTAACTTATTTTTCCTTTTTAAACTTTTTTGTTAAGAACTGTGATATAAACATGCACATTAGCCTAAGCATACAGAGTGTGAGGGTCATTCATATCACTGTCTTTCACCTCCACATTTTGTCCCACTGGATGGTCTTCAGGGGCAATAATACACGTGAAGCTGTAATATCCTATGATAACAATACCTTCTTCTGGAATACCTCCTGAAGGACTTGGCTGAGCCTCTTCATGAGAAATGTCAACCTTTTCAGAAATATGTTGATGGCAGTTCCTTTTTTTCATCATCATTTGCTTGTAAGCAGATAATGTACTACAGACATTCCTTTCTATTAATGAAAACATTTTGGTGTTGAGGTTCATTTTCAAAATTTTTATGGTTGCTGTTGAGGTCTAAAAAATATTTTTGTAAACTTTCACTTTTTGTTTTCTCTTGTTTCTTCTTCAGCTGTGTGTTCCTGTTTCAGGTTTAACAACTCTTCATTAGTCAGTTCCTCGGGAATCACCTCTATGGATTCCTCAATGCCATCCTAATTCCAACCCAGGTTAAAGTTGGTTTGCCAGCTGGGTGTGGTGGTTCACGCCTTTAATTCCAGCACTTTGGGAGGCCGAGGCAGGTGGATCATGAGGTCAGGAGTTCAAGACCAGTCTGGCCAAGATGGTGAAACCCCATCTCTACTAAAAATAAAAAAAATAGCCGGGTGTGGTGGCAGGCGCCTATAATCTCAGTTACTCGGGAGGCTGGGGCAGGAGAATCTTGAGTCCGGGGGGCGGAGGTTGCAGTGAGCCAAGATCCCGCCACTGCGCTGTAGCCTGGGCGACAGAGTGAGACTCCGTCTCAGGAAGAAAAAAAAAAGTTGGTTTGCCATCTCAACCATAGCCTTGTTGACATTTGTAGCTTCTTTATCCTTACCAAATCCTTTGATGTCATGGAGAAGACACTTGAATGTTTTCCTGATGTCATTCATACACTCGTTGGTGACATAACTCCAAGCCCAAGCAAGGTTCTTGATGCAGTCATAGATGTTGTAATCCTTCCAGAATTGCACCCGTGTCTTCTCCGTGCCTTCTTTCATTGCAGCAATAGCTTGGGTAAAGGTCTTCATTAGACAGTAGGCCTCAAAAGCGGCTATAATTTTTTGATTCATTGTTTGGATCAAAGAGGTGGTATTTTGAGGGAGAAACACCACGTTTATTTGGGATGAAGATCACCAATAAAAGGAGTATGTGCAGAAACATTATTAATGATAAAGAAAATCTTGACAGATATGTTATTCTCTAAATAGGAAGTTTTCATTTTGTTGGCATAGCAATTCAGGAGGGCACTTTGGAAGAGGAGCTGGGTCATGCATGACTTCTTGTTTTTCCTGTAGTACACTGGCAATGTGTGCTTATTGATATTGAAGACCCTAGGGTTCTCACTGTGCAAGAACACAATGGGTTTCAATTTGTAGCCTGCAATATTGCCCCAAAGCAAGACTGTTACCTTGTCCTTAAATGCCTTGAAATGTGATGTTAACTTAGCCTTCTTATGGATGTAAGTCCTTTCAGGCATTGTTTCCACAATAGGGAGGTTTCATCCACATTGAAGATTTACTCTGACAAGTAATTTTCCTCCACAATCAGCTTATCTAGAGTTTCTAAAAATTCTTCAACTGTCTTCACATCAGCACCTGCAGACTCACCTGTCACTTTCATATCATGTAGTGAATAAAGATTCTTAAATCATTTAAACTACCTAGACTAGCAGTAAATTCAACATCGTAGTCACATCTAGCCTTTTCTTTCAACGTCACAAACTTTTTGCTTTGGCTGTGGTCATTGTGGTCCTGAGAGGGATACAATTCTATGCCTGGTTTTCAATCAAGGTCATTAGAAGTTTTTGCATATCTGATATAGGCCCTTCTTGAGTATTTGTTAGTCTAGTTGTCTTCAATGAAGTAGATCCTTTAACAGATTCCATCACTTTGTTCTTGTTCTTTAAGATAATAGCTGTGGCTGAAAGGGACAGGCCTCACTAGTGAGGAATAGTCATAACTGATTTTCCACCTTTTTAGTCCTTAATTACTTTTAAATTTATTTCCAGGTCAATCACTCGATATGGCCTCTTACTGGTAACATTAGCAGTGGATTTTGTATGCTTAGGGGCCATGATGAAAAAAATAACATCAGATTAAGTCAAGTACAAGATAAAATGATGCATTAATGAGACATAGTAATCATGAGATGTATGCGGCTGCTGCTGGCATAACACTGCATACTGCTGTACAGTAAACTTTTTTTAATTAGTAGAAAGAGTACACTCTAAAATAACAATCAAAAGTATGGTAAATACATAAACCAATATCATAGTCATTTATTATCATTATCAGTTATATACTGTACATAATTATATGTGCTATACTTTTATATGAATGGCATTGCAGTGGGTTTGTAAACACCAATAACACCACAAACATGTCTAATGTATTGCACTATGATGTTACAACAGCTGTGATGTCACTAGGTTATAGAAATTTTTCAACTCTAATAATCTTATGGGACCACCATCATATATATAATGCATTGTTGAAGAAAACATGATTATGTGGTTCATGATAGTATTTCTTTAAATAAGCTTTCTACCTTTTTATCTTTTTTACTCCTTCTTAAACTCCTAAGACTCAAAATGTATCCTTTAATTCTATTCTATGAATCCCATAAGCGTTCTTTATAGCTTTTCATTCTTTTTTCCCTTACGTTATATTTTTATTACATTTATTACTTTTATAATATATTTGTTATATTGTATTATATTGATACATAATATATTAATGTATTTATATATAATATATTGTATTAATATATTTATTATATATAATATAATATATTGTATTAATATATTTATTATATATAATATAATATATTGTATTAATATATTTATTATATTTTCCCTTATATTTTCAAATTACCTGTCTTCAAGTTCATAAATTCTTCTGCTTGATCAATTCTGCTGTTGATGTTCTCTGTTCCATTTTTCATTTTGTTTTTGTATCTTTCAGTTCTAGGATTTTTGGGTTTTTTAAAAATAATTTCAACCTCCCTGTTAAATATCTTATTCTGGTCACTTATTGTTTTCCTTATTTCATTGAATTGTTTCTCTGTATTTTCTTGAAGTTTGCTGAGCATCCTCAAAACAATTATTTTGAATTCTTTGTCAGGCAGTTCATATATCTCCTTTTCTGTAGGGTCAATCACTGGCTCATTATTTTGACCCTTTGGGAATGTCATGTTTCCCTGATTGTTTTTGATTCTCAAGGCTGTGCATCAGTGTCTGTGCATTTGAAGGATGTACATGCTTATTCCAGTCTCCACAGACTAGTTTTGTCTGGTAAGTCCCTTCCACATCCACCTTATCCAGAGATTCTGGGCAGACCATCTGGCATGGCTCCAAAGTCCCAGTCCACTGGGGCTGATGTGGTGTTGGGGTATGCATGAAGCCTGAGGCGGCTGCAGCAGACTGGAAGCCCTTGGCAGCTGAAGCAGGCTGGAAGCCCTTAGCAGCTGAAGCCTGCCTGCCACTGAATGCTGTCTGGAATCTCCTGCCACTGAGAGCTGTCTGGAATCTGAGGCTGCTGAAGTCTGCATGATAGTGGTGTGAATCAGAGACTGAGTCCACCTTGTAGGCATAAAGCTGGAGGCTACAGGATCCTGCCTGGTGCTGGGGCAGGTCTGTAGGCTCAGTTTGCAAGTACCAGCCTGGCATCTGGGGCCATGGGGGTCTGCCTGGTGCTACATTTTACTTTTGTGAGCCTGGTGTTGGGATCCAAGGAAAAATCCTGTGCTTGCTTCCCTCTCCTTCTCCCCAATTGATGATAACTCTCTTTGTACTGTGCCACCTGGCATTAGTGATGTGGGTAATGTAAAACTGTCCCTTTTGCCCTCTTCAATGTGTATTTTCTTATTATTGTGCTACAACCAGGTTCTATGATTGCTCCATTGTTTTCCTTCACTCTTGTGAAGGTATTTTCATGCATGGTTATTCAAATTAATATTTCTCTGGGAGGACAATTGCTGGAGAGTCATATTCTGCCATTTTCCTCCACCCCCTCTTACCTTTTATTCCTATTTGCTTTTTGATTAATGTATTCTATCTCCTTATTCTCTCTCTATCATAAGGATCTGGCATAGTGCTTTGCCCATCATTTACAGTTGCTTATATGATGTTGACCAAAGTAGTTCCTTTGCCATTCATCCAGGAAACTGTATCCCACCCATGTAAAAATACTGTAGAAGGAAGAAAATAGCACCATTATCATTCTCATTCTGAGGGACTCATCTTTCAGAAACTCACCTGAAGAAATTTTAGAATACTAGGAAAATCTATGGCAGCATCTTTAATGTATACTGACGATGAAATATCATGATATGAATAGCAGGAGTAAAAATTAATAGATATTATTTTATCCTTGGCCTAAGAATATGAAGATATTCTTTTATTCCTTGGTCTTGACTTACTTTGTCATCTGGTCAAATAATTCTTTGTCTCTGAGAATACCTTTCTTAGTACATTTGTGCCATTATAACTAAATACCATAGGCTGTGTAATTTATAAATAATATAGATTTACTTCTCACAGTTCTGAAGGTTGGGAAGTCCAAGAACAACGTACTGGTTTGGTGTCTTGTGAGGGCCTTATTGCTGCACCCTCACATGGCAAAAGGGCAAATGCTGTATCCTCACATGGCAGAAGGTAGAAGGGCAAAAAGGACCTAAGCTAATTTCTTGTAGCCCTTTCATTAGGCATTAATTAATTCATGAGGGAATACCCTTCATGATGTAATTACTTTCCAAAAGACCCCCCATCTTTTAATACTACAGTGGGGTTTAAATTTCAGTATAAATTTTGGAGGAGACACACTCATACCCTAACAACATCTGTTCCCGGTTTTATCTGCTTGCCTTTCAGGAATCATTCCTGCTCTAGAAACTGCCTATTATTGCAATGACCCCTTTTGGTTTCCTGGCTTCCGAGTGCCACACTCTGGCTTCTGACTCAAGCTCCTGCCTCTGCCACCTTATCTACCTATACTCCTCTCCTGCCACCAGATCTAACCAATGTACCATCAGCATTATAATATCCAGTTATTAAACACACTGTGATTTCTATTCAGAGACCATTGCTGAGTGTTATTTGTGATTCACAGTTTGTGGAATCTCAAGAATTTCTTCAATTCCTGAAGTATATTTTAATTCTGGCTCTTCTGTCTCTTGGTACATGTTCTTGCATTCTCATACTAAAACGAAATATTCAACGAATCTCAGAGTACATCTATCTTGCAGCTTTACCTTCCATTTTTTGTAGTATGCATAAAAGGTATAATATTCTCTGATATGGGCCTTTATTTGAGGATTAGCTGGTGACATCTATGGAACTCTCACAGCAGCCATCTTACCTAGAACTTTGGTTGTCTGAAGCCAGTTCTCCAATGCTGTTATGTTCCAAGTCATAGAGGTAGTACAGCTCTCTTTTTACAATTTTTTTTTTTTTTTTTTTGCTTTTCTTAAATATGCAGCACGGAAACATCAAGTTGGCTATATATAATTCATCGCTGTCAGAAATCAAAGTATCCGAATTTGAATTGTATAGTATCTAACTGATTCAGTCGGACTTTAGTAATGCTCATGCTAGTGGTGGGAGTCATGCAAAAGTGTTCTGAGAGCTTTCATAACCCCTGGGAAGCTTGCAGGTGATGGGGTCTCTCCCCTTGAATCCATCCTTCATCGTTCAGATTTAGCACCTGCTTGGAGCAAGTGGCATCAGTGAAAATCAATATTCATGGCAGAAGCCTTTCTTTTTTTCCCTGTTCAATTTTATCTCTGAAAATTAAGAAGATTAAGCATAGAAAAATTGGATATCCATCAGCAAAAGAGTGAAGTTGGACCACTACCTCACATTATATACAAAAATTAACTCAAAATAGAACACAGACCTAAATGTGAGAGCTAAAACTATGAAACTCTTAGGAGAAAACATAGGTTTAAGTCTTTGTGTCTTTGGGTTAGGCAATGATTTTTTAGATGTGTTACCAAAAGCATAAGCAACCAAAGAAAAAGTAGATATATTGAATTTCATTAAAATTGAAAATATTTTCACTTCAAAATACACCATAAAGAAGCAGGAGAATAGCGTGAACCCAGGAGGTGGAGCTTGCAGTGAGCCGAGATCACGCCACTGTACTCCATCCTGGGCGACAGAGCGAGACTCCATCAAAAAGAAAAAAAAAAAAAGAAAAAAAAGAGAAAGTAAAAAACCTACAGAATAGATGAAAATATTTGCAAGTCATATATTCAATAAAGCTCTAATATCCACAATTATAAACATTTCTTACAACTCAATGATTTAAAAAAACACAAATAACCCAATTTTTAAATGGACAAAAATTCAAATAGGCATGTTCTCCAAAGAAGATATACAAATGGCCACTAAGTTCAAGAAAAAGATACTCAACATCATTAGCCATCAGAGAAACATGATTCAAAACTAAAGTGAGATATCACTTCATATTCACTGGGATGCTATAATAAAATAAATAGATAATGAAAGTTAAGGAGGATGTAAAGCAATTAGAATGCTAATACACTGCTAGTGGGAATGTAAAGTGGCACAGACACTTTGGAAAATAATTTGACAGGTCCTCGAAATGTTAAATATATGATCACCTGCCATGTGTCCCAGCAGTTCCACTCCTAGATACGTATTCAAGATAATTGAAACTATCTGTCTACACAAAAATGTGTACAGCCATCTCTCTATATCTTGGGGGGGATTGGTTCTAGGAATTCGCCTGTTCTCAGTTACTTAAATCTGAGTATGCTCAAGTTCTTTATAGAAACTGGTGTACATTTGCATATAACCTATGTACATCCTCCCATATAAATTAAAACATCTCTGTATTACTTATAATACCTAATACAGTGTAAATGTTACATACATTGTTGTTATAGTGTATTTTAAAAAATTTATATTTTTAAAAATTGTGATGTTGTTTATCTTTGAAGATTTTTGATCAGCAGTTGGTTGAATATGCAGATATGGAACTCGTGGATTCAGAGGGCCAACTGTATACAAATGTTTGTAGTAGCATTATTCCTAATAACCCAAAGTGGAAACAAATAAAAAGTCTAACAACTGATGAATGGATTAAAAGTAATGTATAACCATACAGTGAAATCTTATCCATCAATAAAAAAGAATGACATAATGATACATGCTACAACATTGTTGAATCTTGAAAATATTAAACTAAGTGAAAACAGTGAGACAAAAAGGCTACATCTTTTATTATTCCATTTATTTGAAAGTAAGTAGAAAACATATTAGTGGTTGGTAAAGGCTAGGCGAGGTGGGAATGGGGAGTGACTGCCAGTAGGCACAGGATTTTTGAGAGGATAACCAAAAGGTTGTGTAATTAGATAGTGGTGATGGTTGCACAATTTTGTGAATATACTAATAACCACTAAATTATACAGTTTAAATAAGGAAATTTCATACCGTGTGAACTTTATTTCAACAAAAAAATTAAAGCAGTCTTGATCTTAAGTCTTTGGCCAACCACCTCTGCTGCTTCTCTGTGCCTTTCATAACCAGCCCCCTATCCAGTCCTTGATATGTCAAAATCATTTTTCCATTTAAATTTTTGGCCTTTAGTTTTCAAGGTAACTAGATAGTTTCTTTGAAATCTAGTGGGTTTTCTTTAGGCTTTCACATGTAGGCACAAAACTGCCTCTCCTCTTATTTCAGGATGTAGATGCAATGATTCTAGAAGCTAAAGTTCCATTGTTTATAGTTCTGAAAGGAATGGAGCTCTTTTAGAAACATGTGGAGAAAGCCAGGGCATTCCATCTTGGTAGATAACTCTATGCTTTGCAAGAATTTATTCTTCATGGTACTAAAAATAGTACTTAAAGTTTTCATAACATCCCGAAATATCATTCAGGTTTTCCTCAAATTTTCCTTTATCTTTGAAATGAGAGAAGAGCCACATAGAGTATATTTATTAGAATTCCATTGGTAATGTACATGTTTCTCATGCTTTTATATGGGAGTAAGTTTGTATAATCCTAACTTTCTTCAGCTTTAGTAGCTATCATAGATCATGCTTACATTACACTTGGAGCTTCAGCGTTTTTGGATAACACAACTTTATAAGTAACTAGCAAAGTCATACTAACCTTATTGTGAGTGGATAGACAAAGTGTCAATTGAGCCAGAAATGGAAAGGGGAATGGGGACAGTGATTCATATAATAAAGTAGTTTTCTTCTTGTGATTCATAATGTCCAATCAAGGACAAATGGACAGAACCTGGGTGGATTGGACTATGCTAGTGTTAAACTGGAAATCTTTGCACCTTGAGCAGTGGCAAATAACCTTCTCAAATTTCAAGTAGCTTTATTTTTTATTCTTTATTAAGACCTGATTTTTCTTTCCAGAAGAAACATTTCAACTTTCGTGCAATATGGATTTGCTCATCCAGCCTTCTTAGCCAAGTTGACAGGACAAGGTGAAAAGAAACTCTTAGGGGAAAGTCAAACCCTAGCTCTGGGGAGATGTTGGCTCCATGTCACTTCAGGACAAGACCAAGTCAGCTTGTCAAGGATCTGTGGTTCCACGGTTCCACTGCCCAGTCTGGAATCATCTGTCTGACTTTTTAGTTTTATATCTAGCAAAGATTCTTGAGCCAGTTTCTTAATATTTTATATACTGCAATCTGCTTTCTGCAGCCCTCTTCTTCTTACCTTTCCCTTCATCTTTTTACCTGGTTTGTCTCATAGGACTTCATAATGAAGTTCAAAGACGTCTAGCCCTTTCAGTGGCACTAAAGCCTCTAGAGTAGCGTGGGATCTGATGGCAGGGTGGGGAAGCTCAAACAGGTCTGCTTAAACAATGAAGTTTTCATCTCTCCACTCTAATGTTTTTAAGCCAGTGATACTCAACCTTTAGCAGGCTTGAGAATCACCAGAGTAAGGGGTTGTGGGGAAAGGGGGAAGATGGACAAGCTCCCTAAAAGAGATTGCCAGACCCCAACCCCAAAATTTCTGACTCAGTGGTTTGGCGGGGGGACTGTGAATTTGCCTTCTAACCATCTCCCAGATGTCACTGCTGCTGGTGGGGTTAGGGACCACACTTTGGGAATCTGCTCTAGGATTTCTCCAGTTTTGGTTTACCCTGGGCACAATTAATCCAAATATATGAGGCTTTATTGTACTGCATAGGTGATATTGAATATTTGTTTCCCACAGTTATTTAAAGCATTATAGTTCAGTAATTTTAAAGTTTCAATAAACCCTTTTATTTTACCAAGGTGAAAATACGTCATATGATTTTAAAATGATGCTTTGTCAGCCAGGATATACATAATTTGAGTCTCAATTTGTATTTCTGCATTTTCTCTCTCCCTTCCTGCCTCGAACATTTATTTAGTGCCCGCTCTGTACCTGACACTAAACTAAGGCCCAGGGTATTGCATAAATTAGTAAAGGATAAATAAGTATCTTCGCAGTCTAGTCATGGGAGACAGACATGAAAAAGAAGTGAATACAGTCATGTGTCACATAATGATGTTTTGGTCAGTGATGCACTGTGTATTATGGTGGTCCCATATGATTATAATACTGTATACTTACTGTATCTTTTCTATTTTTAGATACACAAATACTCAACCATTGTGCTACAACTGCCTACAGTATTTAGTACAGTAATATGCTGTACAGGGTTGTGGCCTAGGAGCAATAGGCTATCCCATCTAGTCTAGGTGTACAGTAGGCTATACCATCTAGGTTTGCGTAAGTACAGTCTGTGATATTTGCACAATGACAAAATTGCTTAACATGCACTTCTCAGATGGTATACCCATCATGAAGCCACACATGACTGTACAGTGACAAGTACCAAGGGCTATGGCAGCAGTATCTGGGTGTACATTGAACAGGGCATGAGCTATGCAGGAGGGGTGGTGGGATGGCAGGAAAGGTATCACAGAGTTGGAACTGAGGAGCCAGCATGGAGTCTGTAGCCTAACTAGAAGGGATGGGAACTGCAATGGTGTGAATGCCACAGTGTTGCCTTGCTCTTCCTCCTTTGCTTAGGTCTTTGCTATGAAAGGAGGAGACCTTCTGGTCATCCTTTCTGGACTGGCTAGGGCTGGGAGTGATTGTGTGGTACTTAACTCAGAAACATAATCCTTTCATTATGTCCTAATAATGTAAACCAGGCTACTTCTCAAGAATTCTCTCTCATGCTTATAAAATGATCACATGTGCTGGGACCACTATATTAGGTTTCAAGAAATGTGCCTCAATGAGTGGATGGTTATAAGGCATTAGAGAACAGCAGGAAAACAAGGTTTTTAAGTATAGTTTCAAAGTTTTTAAGTACATGGCCCTGGGACTTACTTTTGCGTAGAGCCAAAGCCCAACTCTGTCACTACTTTTGTGATTTTGGAAAATTTCTTAACATTACTTGAGCCTCAGTTTTCTCATCTGTTCCAATTTTCATTGGAATATGATATAAAATTTTAATGAGGATAAAATAAGATGATGTATGAAAAGTGTTTGGCATATTGTAAGTCCCTGGTTACTAAAACAGCAGCAAAATAGGCACAAAGAATAAAAGCATTTGATATAAATGCAGCTTCATCCATCCAGAGATCATATGGAAAGATACAGTAATCTACCAGTACCCTCTAAGAAGTGTTATAAGGAATTGCTTTAAAATTATAAATTATTTGAGACAGATTCACCCTCAAGCCAGAAGAACCACAAGCCTATCAGTGTGTCGGCTGATCAGTACATTGGGAAAATCGAATGATGACAACTCAGCTTTTATTTCTTTTTGATGTCTTGGGTACAAGTGGGACCCTGAACTCAGAAACATAGCATCAGTGAAGAACTGGTTGAAACTTTTCAATGATTGTTGAGAAAAGAAAAGGTTTTGTTTTAGTGGGATAAACACACTTACTCCACCTACGTTTTGAAAACAGATGTTTCAGAGGAAAAGAAGTTAAGGAAAAGCAAATGAACTCTCCCAAGCAGCCACATCCTATCTATGTGCCCATAGAAAGAAATTAGGAGTATGATTCTTATTTTATTGTCAGAGATCATCTTCAACTCTACTATCTTAAGGAATCTTTAATTTAGGACACTCCTAAATCTGCTTTCTCTGATTTTCTTTGACAA
Source organism: Piliocolobus tephrosceles (assembly GCF_002776525.5). Taxonomy (NCBI): domain Eukaryota; kingdom Metazoa; phylum Chordata; class Mammalia; order Primates; family Cercopithecidae; genus Piliocolobus; species Piliocolobus tephrosceles. Next base: position 76,331,672 of record NC_045441.1, on the reverse strand, counting down.
ATATAAACATTATTATAATCCTCAGAAAAGCTAAAGTAGAGCTGCTTGAGCCAAGAGCCACTTAATAGGTACCAGGCACTAAACTAAGTGCTATATAAGCATTAGCTTCATTCAGTCCTCACAACTCAATGACAGGTACCCATTTTACAGAAAAGAAACATGAGGCTTAGAGAAGTTTGTTGCTTGTCCAAAGCTTTCCCCTACCATTCAGCAGTATGTTCAAAGCGGAGCTATGAACCCAGTTTCAGAATGAGTGCATGACCTCACCATTGTGCCGTATGGGTTCACCTGCTGGTTTCAGTCCGCCATGGTGGAGTATCAAATTACACATCAGCCTCCTGTTGCCCAGCACCTGTTGCTGGTCCCAAACCAGATAGGGCTGCAGCTTACATCATGGTAGCAGGATGCCCTGGAAACCCTGCCTGTAGGTGTAGCTACCATTTAACCAGAGCTGGAGCTCCCTGGGTCTCATGCAGGTGTCCAGGGCAGTTGAGGGTTTAGGGTGATCTCTCTGGGCTCGGGTGGCCTCAATTTGAAGTGGATTATTTTCCACATCCTTGTTTATAATAAAGACCGATCTACTGGGGCCTCAGAAAGATGCTGTGGGCTACTAAGCAGCAGAGAGGCTTTGCCTCAAGCAGTCCTGCGATGTCTTTTCATGTTTTCTTCTTTAGGTGTTTCAAGAAAGACCCATTTCAGGCAGGAAAACATTCTTTTCTGACCCAAGGAGGTTTTAAAATAATATCTTGAATGTCTTACTTTGAAACTTTGAGGGTTTTCCCTCATTTGGTGATTTTGTTTCTGATATGTGGTATGTACTTTCCCCATTTCTGTGTAAGGAGGGGGCAAGGTTTGTCACTTGTGCAAAGCTCAGCCTGGGCCCAGTCTGGCCTCTCTTGCATTCTGTGGCCCAGAGCTCCCAGTGAAACAGGCCCGTGTGGTCCAGGTCTGCGTGGAACCTGGGCTGAAGTCATGGTCACTTAGACCACAGAGACAGCCAGCGAGGCTTGTCCTCTAACCAGTGTTTGTTTGTTTATTTGCTTGTACCTACTCTGAGCACATCTTAGATTGTGTTAGTAACTCATAGACAAGAAGAATTTTTGTTTTCCTACAGTGTTTGAGAAATTGTATGTGAAAATTCCTAACTGTCATGCATTCTCTCACTTTATTCCTATTAATAATAATTTAAAGAAAAAGAAATAAGGCTGTGCCATCCGCTAGTAACAATTAAGGACAATAATACGCATAGAGTATTCTTCTGTTGCTCCTACAGAGCTAGGGAATGCAGGATTTTGGCTAAATGGGTAGTATGCCTTTTTTTATTTTTCTCTCACAGAGACGCACACACTCCATGCCTGGAAATTTTTAGAAATATAGTAGAATATGTCTAATACTAATAATGTAATAACCATATACTAAAAATAATGTTCCAGAAGCTGTTTTAAAATATATATGTTTGTAAATTATGTACATATGACTACATAATATATATGTGGCATATGCATTATGTGTATGTGGTACATAGACATTACCCATAACAATCGTATTAGAAAGTACCTCTGTCTCCATTTTACAGATGAGGAAGCAGAGGCACAGAGAGATTAGTGACTTGTTCAAGATGAGACACACAGCTGGTGAAAAAAGGGGTTATGTATTTTACCACCAGGTGATACTATTATACCCCCACTACTGGACGCTTCCCGGGTGTCTTAGGAGGCACTTCCGATTTTTGCAGCAACTCAAGAACTCACCAGTAAGAACCTTAGTTAGGAGTTTGAGTTGGTAGAAAAACAATGGACCAATACCTGTAACCTTTCTTCTACAATTTACAAGTTGTATAAACTTGGGCACATCTCTTAATGGAATCTCGCTATCCTCATCTGTAAAATGGAGATTATGACATCTATCCACACACTTCATAGAGGTGTCATAAAGGCATGTAACATAATGAATCTAAAGACGCCTGAAAACCCTTCAAGTGCTACATAAATATTCAGAAATGGTTCCTTACATGGTCACAGTTAGGTCTGGAATGCTGTGCTAAGGCTTTATCACTCTGAGCCCAGTGCCCCCTTTCACTCTTCTGTGCTGTATCAATGTGTCTTTCAAGCAAATTCACATGCTGATCTGTGTTAGTTCCTATTCTGCAGAAATGAGAAATGTTATACTCACTCTTTAAATATAATCCCCTCACTGCTATGATGGAGAATGTGTTACACCACTAAGGAACCCACCTCTCTTTTTGTTTTTTCAAATTTAAGAAGCATTACTGTCCTTTTCTCCTTCTTTCCTAAGAGACTAGAATCCTGTATTGCAAGTGAAAGTTCCCTCAATAAATTTTAACCAAGCAGAATCTGGGATACTCGGAATGGAAGAGGTCTCGTTTAAGCTGGACCAAGACTTTACAGATAGGAAAGTTGAGGGTCTTATCTGACATCACCCAGCCTATAAGGGCCAACGTGGGCCAAGAGCCCACATGTCTTGACTTCCAGCCCAGAGGCAGTTCTGCTTCATGATCCTGCCCCTTGCACTCAGAAGCTGAGGGTATTTGTGGTTTGTTTGTTTTAATGCTTGCTTTTATTACTGATAGCTCTTTTGCAAGGAATGCCTCCCCTCTCTAAGCATTTATTCTTTGTTACTTACAGAAGAAGACTGCATAAACTGGGCGTGTCAAAGGTCACCCAAGTGGATTTCCTGCCAAGGGAAGTAGTATCCTACTCAAAGGAGACCCAGACTCCTCTTGCCACACATCAGTCTGAAGGTAAACTATGTCTTCAGCTTATTTTCCTTATTATCTCTGGAGAAATTGCCAGGAAGTAACATCTTCCTTGTTGATTTCCTCTTAAAATAAGAGCTCTTCGTAGGATACAAACTAGTAACACTGAAAGCCAAAGGCTCCTCTGAGTTTGAAAGCTATGGAGAGGGAACTCAGTGATACTCTTCCAAGTGACCTGGCAACTTTAAATTAGATAAACTAAAGAGGTTTATCTCACTACATCGAAATCATGTGAGGAGAACAAAAATCATCAAAGAACAGTATAATAGAAATAGTGCTGAATTTTATCAATAAGAACACATTAAGCATACCTTAAGAATCTTAAGCATACATTAAGATTCATCATTTGCATGGGTTAGCAAACTATAGCCCACCACCTGTTCCCAGAAATAAGGTTCTATTAGAATACAGCCACATCCAACCATGGACATCTGTGGTTACTTTATTGCTGCAGTGGCAGGGTTGAGAGGTTGTGAAAGACACCTTATGGCTCAAAAAGCCTGAAATCTTTACTATAACCTGGCCCTTTACAGAAAACCTTTGCTGACCACTGATTTGGTTTGCCAGTTGAGGTGACAACACACGAGAGTTTCTGACCACAATTTAAAAGTATTTTCCCGTGCAAACTTCCATTGAGGTGAATGGAAATTGAACCCCATAACTTCTTTGTGTATGCCAGAAAATATCAAGTGAAAAAGTCACATACGGATATCAGAGAATCATAAAAATACACTCATAAGAGAAGTCGAAGTTGGTAAATACCTCCTAGAATTCAAAACTTTATCAGAGCAAGATTATGCAAAAGCAGAAGAGGGAGATGTGTATTCTGAAAACAGGAGAAGTGAAAGTTTCGTTGTTAGAGGCTAACGTTGTTATAGCAAAACAAATCCTCTTTTTACTTTATGTTATTTTATTTTTTGGTGTGGTAAAGACGATGTTGGAATTCTGGGTTCCTTGTTGTTATGTAGTAAATATGGACAAAAGCCATGAAATACAAAAATGATTAGCATTCCCCACCTAGTGATTTACAGGAAATATAAAAGTCAGTGCACTTTTGTTTGTGCAAGCTACAGGTTTTCAGTTTTGGTTCTAAATAAATAACGCCAAAAGCAAAGTGAATCAGATTCCTTGAAGTCCGGGGTGCCGTCAGGCATTCTGAAAATCTTTCCTATACAAGCTGTTGTGGGGACAATTCTTTTGTAGCAGGGCCTCCATTTTTCAAGCCCCAGTGAAATGAATTTTAGAAGCAAACAAGTAGCACCCTCTGGTGGTCAGCTTTTCAACCAAGCAACCCAACGAATGAGACCTGTATATTAACGTGGCTGAAAATACAAAGTTGGGGGGAAAAGAAAGAAAAGAAAAAGAAAATACAAAATTAGAAAAGCCTGTGAGAGTTCTCCTAGTCTATCCTTGGGCCTCCAGACAAGAACAGGAAGATTGTTAAAAAACATCCTCACCACCCAACCAAAACATTTGTTTGACTTAATTTGCTGCCAGAGGTATTTGCAGAGCTGTAGCTGGAGGCATGTTTATTTAGCCCAAAACTTGACCCATAGCATAAAGTTATACAACTGAAATAGGAGAAGGAGTGAATTATTTTTTAAAATGTGTTCTTAAGATATTGGAAGTGGTAAAGAAATATTTACAAGGGAAGATAAATTAAGGATGAAAAGGCATCAGCTCTAAAGTTTTAAACTGGAACACATCAAAAGGAAAAGGCTGTACATTCCGTTTTATTACTGCAAGGAGAGCTTGGGAGCCCTCATTATGCTGTGGTCCAAGCAGCAGGAAAGGAGGAATTTATTTCTCAGCCATTGGCAGAAGTTCTTTCTGTTTTGTTCACAAGATCCATCAAGCTTTTTTGTGGTAAAAGGCATTTAGATGGTTCAGATTCCACAATACAGAACCCAAAGCTAGCTACCGTAGTTCTTGACATTTAAGCAGTCCTGGATGGATTTGGACAGAAAAACCTTTCGATTTGGGTTCAGCAAACTGCCCCTCCCCACAGGCAATGATGCCTTGACCCTTGGCTGCCGGCAGTCACCCGGCTGCCTGGCCATCGAGGGTGCTCGTGCTCACTTTCACCTGCTGTGGGGAGGTGGTTGGCAGGAGAGCTGCGCGGAGCAGTGAACACTTGGCAGTGAGGTTCTACCATGCAGCAGATGTGGGCTGGCTCCACTGTGGGGTTTGAGCTGTGGCAATGTTTTCATGACAACTGCGCCTTTCAGTGGCAGAAAACAACTACTGAATTTTATGACACAACGAGGCTGTTGGGTGGCTAACATTTGAAGCTGTGGCATATATAACATCCACTTTGGCTTGCTGTTGCTTATAATGTAGGAAGGCATGCTGATTATTTTTTGTCATTGTTCAACTGTGAGCAGTTTAATGATATTCAAACTAATGATCTCAGAGTATTGATTTGTTCTGCCTCTAATGGATTCTAGTGCATTCAAGTTTTTACACATTCCCATTTTAATTTTGAAAATGAAGGGGTAGGTACTTTGGATTTGCCCAAGCTTAAGTATTCTTTCTCTACTCTGCAGTGCAATGAACATTCTCATCATAGTGGGTATTAATTTTTGATCATAATTATCTGTTATGAGAAACACTCCAGAGTGTGATATAAACAAGCAAGATATAAGTATAAAGTCTCCATGAATACTGTTCTTTCAACAAGGTTAGACCTTCCTTCTCTGCAGGGAAAGAAGGCCAAGAATGGGCAGCACTGACTTGGAGAAGGATACCTTTGCCCCAATATATTTTAAACACATAATTTTATTCCAAGTAGCAAGAAAGGAAAAAGAAATTATGGTCCCCTCCAAGGCTGCCTCTGCATTGCCTATTATGAACCCATTTCTGTACTGACCATGAGGTCCTGAGCTTAGGGAGCCAGTCTTTTGCATCTTTATTATAGAGAGTAAATGACCAACTTATCATAAATACCCAAGAAATGCTGTTGAATGACAAAGATAATGCCAGACATCTCTAGAAACACCAAGTTCACTATGGTCCCCTTGGGGGAATGAGAATTTCTTAATCTGCTGGAAAGATGCAAGCCGCACTGGAGGAAGGAGGAGGAAATTTCCACAACCTGGTGCATAATGCATAGTTTGTTTTGATAGTCACCTGGTATCTTGTGGTCAAGGTTTAATCTCTACTCAGGCCCAGTAGCAATCCAAGACATCTCTCTCAAAAGAAGAGTAGTAATGCAATAAAGAGGCCACGTTATTATTCTAAAATCCAAGCACCTCTTCTGTGAATCACCTCTTAGGGACATTTGTTTGATTTCCCATAGACACTTGAGGTACCATTGGGTCAGCTGGATCATAATTTCCAAGTAGTATAGCCATTTGAAAGTAAAAACTTTTGAACCACTGGGTAAATGGATTGAATAAGTACATGCAAATGTTGAACATGTTGCCTGCAAAACCCAGAATGACCCACTAGGCATTTTGACTCTTAATATTAGAGAATTGAGGTATTCATATATACTTTGGAGTTTATCAGATGACTAGACCAATACAGACTTTCTTAAGGTAGTGGATCCTTATGTTTTCAAAGGTTTTTTCCTCCATCCTCTGGCCTACATAATATCTTAACTAGGTCTTATAGTACCAGCTACAGCTTCCTCTCCAGGTTCTGCTGACATGATGCTCCATGTTGAAGGTGAGATTGTCAAGAGCTACAGATACAGAACTGGCTCAGCCCTGATGTAGGATGATGAAGATGCAAAGAGAAAGGAGCTAGATCTTTGGCTGTCAAGCAAGGCTTAGTGTAGAATATGGTTTGGAGGTACTCCCAGGCCTCCATATTCTTACCTACATTCAATTTCCCATTATTTCCTGATTATTGCTGTCACTTTCACATAGGTCACCTGGTGACACTAGCAATTCCACAGACGTTGTTCAGAAACCCACAGAATTTAAACTTTGCTTTTGACTTTGACATTTTTGTAGACACTTATCACAAGCACAGAAAGTCTGTGGGTCTATGCCTATAGATAAAATATAGAGACTTGAGCCTACCATCTATTTCTTAAAGCTGTCCAGTCCCGTTAGAAGTATCCACCTCACCCTAGTGTCTTTAAATTCTTCATGCCATTTACACTATTCAATAGCAGTGAAAATTTGATCCCTTAAGTCCTTCTTTTCAATGGACACTTGATTAAAGACCACCATAGAAGAAAAATTATGTAGCTATTTGTTACAGTTGACAGATTCCCATTCCTGAACTCTTACTGAATTTTCACTTTCTTTAGCATCAGCCAGGGCAGATAACCAACATCAGCTTCCCATGTGACTGTCTAATGATGGTAGTTTCTGTACCAGACTGAGTTTGTGGTTGCTGACAATAGAAACTAACTCTAATTAAATTTAAACAGAAAAAAAGTTTTGTTGAGAAGATATGAAATACTTAATAGAATTGACAAAAAAAAAAAAAAAAGCCAGAGCATTAGGTTTGAAATAAAAAGTAAATTAGGTAGCTGCTATGGACTGGATTGTGTATCCCCACAATTCGTATATTGAAGGCTTAACCCCTAATATGACTATATTTGGAAAAGGGCTTTTAAGAGATAATTAACGTTAAATGAAGTCATAAGGGTAGGGATCTCTAATTGGTGGCCTTATTAGAAAAGGAAGAGAGAGAGAGAGATCTTTCTCCCTGTGTTTGCATTCACCGAGGAAAGGCTATGTGAGGACACTGCAAGAAGGCAGCTGACTGCGAGCCAGAAAGAGAGCTTTCACCAGAAACTGAACTGGCTGGCACCTTGATCTTGGACTTCCCAGCTTCCAGAACTATGAGAAAATAAATTGTCCTTGTTTAAGCCACCCAGTTTATGCTATTTGTTATGGCAGCCCAAGCAGACTAAGACAGCAGCTAACACAGTAAGATCATACCACTGAACCCTCCTGGTTAGAAGACCTGAGCCTCCTGACTTCCTGTCTCTGGATACTCTCTGTTAGGCTCATGATTTAAACTCTGTAGTCACTACTGCCTTGGAAATCTCTAACTCTCTCTGCCTCTTGACATTACTCCCTCAAGGAAGTCCATTAGCTAGGTCTGGGTTACATGCCCCTGTGTTAGCTGTGAGGGACAAGGCAGACAAATAACTGCCCCAGTTCAGCTTCCCATAATGTTTGGGGATGCTATGACTCAACTTTGATCTATTTTTATATCCTTCCTTTTAAAACAATGGGTGTTTGGATGCTAAGTGGCCAAGAATGTATATTGGAAAAATGCCCACTTTGGTGTAAGGAAAAGAAAAAAAAAAAGGGGGAGGTAAAGAGAAAAATAATATTTATTATGTGTTCAGCACACTCATATACATTATTACACTTGTAGCATTGCTAGAATTTACTCACCTTATAAATCAGAGGTGCAGAGAGAATGCAGTTCCTTTACTTTATCTGCAGCCATTTATAATACTACTAGTTGACATGGAGAAAATATATAAAATAAACAATTTTAGCTCACTTTCTTCTTTTAAACAGTCCCTGTTAGTATGTTCCATTAATCTTGGGTAGAAATGCCCAAACTCATAGTGTCCCCCTCTCATCTGCATCTCTCTCTGAGATCATGACCAATTGTAGAGGGAAGAAAGATGAGGTTTACATGATCTAATGGCCTTAGTGGAGATAGGGAGGATGAGGAACTCTGGCTTTGTGCTAGTCCCTGGCAGCATGCTGGCTGACATCTGTTGCCCTCTGGCATGATGTCCTTTGTCCGTCTGGGCACTGGCACCCTGTGCTAGAGTGTGTAGCTGGTGAACTTGTGATTTGTTCTTTTGGCTTAGCGTGGCAATGTTCCTAGGGAGCATTGGCTGTCTCTCTTTTGATGATTTAGTCTCCTCTTAGCTGTCAGTGTCTCCAGACCTTGAGTCGATGCCTTGTGTCCTTTCGCCATCCTAGAGGTCTACCTTCAGCCCATGCCATGCCTTTATCCACCACAGCAGCTCTCTTGGCATACTGACTCTCACTTTATTGCCCATGCCTCAGAATATTTAAGGGAGGTCCTCAACTGTTCTTCTCTTAGTCTTATCATGCCAGTCACCCCCAGGGAGGCTCAGATGCCTGTGGTGAATAAGATCTACTGCATGATGGTCTCCTCTTAGATTCCCAAAAAAAGGAGTGTGGTTCAAAAACTCTGTGCTCATTCCTCCTCTTAGTTTAACACTCCACCTCTCCTAATGCTTCCCACAGAAAGTGAAAATCTAGATATATCTGAAACTTTGTCTCTTCTTCTTCCAAAATGCTCCTATCTGGAAAAAATTCCCCTGTTTAACGTCTTTCAATTTATATCTTCATTCTACCATGGAGTCTCAAGGTTTTATTGTTCTGGATAGGAGTGATCTTGGTAGTTATTGATATTTTAAATGGTAAGGAAAAAAACTGGAATATCCTTTCTCCCTCAATTAAACTTGGCTCTCAAACTACAGTGGGATTACAAAATTCAATTTTTTGAGACGGTAGCTGAGTTTTACTTTAGCTGTTTTATTTTCATTCTTCTATATCAAATTCTAATCTCTCTACTGACAAATAAGTGCCCTAGGTACACTAGGGTGAATATCATTTCATTCACAAAGACAAACAGAAAAGCATATTAGTAATTTTCAAATATAAGCCCCATTACACACCAAAATTGTTTTTGCCCACCTCTCATAATCAATGACACAGTCAAGAAATAGCAGAACTAAATAATATTACAAGGCATAGCAAACCCATGTGAAATGCTCCATAAATCTGCTTCCCAGTAAAACTGGTAAAAATGATAAACAACAAAACAGAAACCGCACAACTATTTAAAATATCTGGGAGCAGTCCTAATAGCATACAGCATACAGCAAGTAAAGAAAGAAAGAAAGAAGAAAGAAAGAAAGAAAAACGTTTATCTGATAAAACTAATAACAACTTGGTAAAAACAGGAAGATTCTGTGGCATTTGAATCATGCTCCACTCCCTCCTTGCCCCCAATTCAACTTTAAGAAAACTCTACTTCAGGTGGATGCAGCAGAGAACACAGAGCTACCTCTCCTGCCAGCTCCCAGTTGGAGAGCTACTGTGTCTTCCTGGAAGAGGCAAGACATTAGCCCCAGCTACTTGTTTCAGGAGATAAGTTCCAGGCAATTGTGAATACAAGGTGGGGACTCCCTTTTTCAGCCCAACACTGACTTGAGGGATAGAGATTTTACCTTGGGTTCAACATGCTGAGAACATGGGACCCCAATTTTCTTCACCATGGTCCATGTGTAAAGCAGAGGTTTCATGGTGGGAAAAGCAAGCTAAGTAGTCCAGAAGCAATAGCAGCACCCCACTCTCCCACACACTCCACTGCTAAAGCAAGAGTGTCACTCAGAAAGAAATGTGCCATTGTCCCTTCCCCCAGCTCCAGAATCTTGGTGCAGAGATTTTGACCAGGGAGAGAGGCAGATCAAAATCAGAGAGCTCAGAATCTCTTTTCAAAAGAGCTAACATTATTTTCAATGTTCAAGCCTGACGGCATCCACAAAACAATCAAGGTAGTGGTGTAAAGCAATTAAGAAAAGACTGGTAGGTGTGCTAAATGTGTAGCTAAGCTGAAACAGATAGTTTACCAGACAGAACCAGGAAAACAGACAGCTAAAAAGAGCCCTTCTGGGATCACAACACATCTCAAAAACTGATCTCAAAAACTATAAATTAAATTCAGGCTTATTTCAACCTGTAGAGTAATTTGTGCCCCAGGGCAGTGTTGAAAACTATAGAGCAACAATTATGGAACTCAATGGCAGTGAATGAGTGAAACTGAACAGTTGATGTGATCAGAGAAAGGAACTGCTAAGTGGACTACAAAAACCTGTTACCGCGTGATAACTATGCACATGCCCAAGGCTGTGCCCTTCCAGGATCAGTATGAGAGGATTCACACTATGGGAGGACAAGGGAGAACAGACTTCACCAAAATAGCGCAACCAATCACTAAACAAATAAGCAAGCAAATAACAATAACAAACCTGGGGGCTGGGAGGACTGATATCCAGTGCTACAATATATTATCAAAGTCAATTTCTTTAAAAAAATACATATATATATATATACATGAGGCATACAAAGAAGCCAGAAACTCTGACCCCTACACAGGCAGGGATGCAGGCAACATAAACTGCCTATGAGAGCAACAAGATGGATTTAACCAAGACTTCAAAGTTGTGTATGTGTTTACGTGTTTTTTCAAAGAACTAAAAGAAACCATACTTAATGAAGTAAATGGAAGTATGATTACTATATTTCACCAAATAGAGCTAGAAATTTTTTTGAAAAAAAGAACCAAATGTAGATTCTAGAGTTCAGTACAAAAACTGAAGTGAAAAATGCATTAAAGGCATATAAACAAACATTGAACTAATAGAAGGAAAGAGTTAGCAAACTTCAAGATAGATTGATAGGTAGTCTGCAGTCTGAAGATGAGAAAGGATAAACAATGAAGAGAAACTAAGAGATCCTCAGTGAAATGTGGGATACCATTAAGCAAATCAGCCTACATGTAACAGGAATGCCAGAAGGGTAGATCAAAGAAAAAGGAGTAGAAAATATTCAAATAAATAATGGAATAAAATTTCTCAAACTTGATGAAAAACTTTAACTGTAAACCTAACAGGCTGTAAACTCCAAGTAAGATTAAAGCAAAGAGTTCCACAGACACAGCATGGTACAAATGCTGAAACCCAAAGACAAGGAAAATATCCTGAAAGCAGCAACAGAAAATGAATTTCCACTTACAAGGGAACCCCAATAAAATAAACTGCAGACTTCTCATCAGAAATAAGGATGACCAGAAGACAGTGGTGTGGTGTATTCCTAGGACTCAAAGAAAAAAAGAAAAAAATAACCACAACTATCAATCAAGAATCATTACCTAGCAAAGCTATCTTTCAAAAATGAAGGCAAAATAAAGACATTCACTTCTTTGAGAAATTCGTAGCCACAGACCCACCTTACAAGACATATAAAAGAAAGTTATTCAGACTGAAAGTGACTGACCCCAGGGAGGAATTCAAATCTATAGGGAAAATCAAAGAGCACGAGTAGCGGTAGCTATGTAACTATAAAAGATAGTATACGTACATCTTTCTTTTTTCTTTTCCTTCTCTTATTTAAATAGCAGTGATATAAAATACTATACCTATAATTGTATTATTTGGCCTATAACCTATAGAAAAGTAATATATTTTCTAATAACAGTACAAAGAAGGTGAGTGGGAGCACTTTGTTGTTTACAGAAATTCTCCATTGTTCTTTTTTTGGCTGAAATTCTGTAGTCTATAGTAACTAGAATTAAAACTCTTACATGAAAAAGAGTCTTATATTTTGGTGATAGTAGGGAAATGAAGAAGAAGTAATTATGGGGAGAGGATCAGCAAAAGGAAAGTAAGTGATAAAATGATCAAACAGTAAAAAGAGAGTCATGCTTAGCTCTCGTGGCATAAAACAAGAAAGAAAGTCGTTAACAAATAACTAGTCAAAGACATGGAAATGAGGGCAGAAGAGCTCTGTGTGGCCTCCATACATTTTAGACAGTTAAGGGTCAAAATCTTGCATATCTAGTTGAAGGTATTAGAAATTCAACCATATGACCTAGGCTTCATGGGGGGTACATTAAGAGAAGAATACCTACTTCCCTTTTTCTGGTATCCAGAAAGAGCAAGCTTCCATCAAACTTCTGACTTGTATGCCTTTCTTTTCTCCTTCTAATAGAGAGATAATTGTAGGAAGGTAATTGTCCAACATTTTTTGATTGGATGTAACTAACTTATCAATGGTTCTAAGCATGAAGAATTTGGTCTCTTTCTACTAACCTTCTCCCCAGACCAGTTAGAGGTAAGTGTTTGCTCTGCCATATAGGAGCTGTTCCAAGCTCTAGAATCTGGAGGGAAGAAGTAGTAAGTCCAGTTTTACTTTCACAGTAACATAATTGTCAACCTATTCCTTATTACTAGTAATGATGATAGTTTGGCCTTTATTTGTTTTATTCCTGTTCTTATTTTTCAATTAATTCAGAACTTGGACAGGAAAAAGTGGTACTATTTCAAAACCCCAACACCTTGGCACATTGCCTGGAAATCTAATCCAGTCTTCCCACATGGTAAGAGAGAATTCCACCAACTGAACACACTTCCTGTCCACATCTGATGTTTCTGTCAATGTGAAGTCCATTCGTGGAATACTCTTAGCTTCTTGCCACCCCTTTACCACTTCACTCTACCCTGCAGACTCCACCCCCAGAGGAGGTGAAATGATTTATCCAGTTGGTAGGTTTGCAAAAGTGACCTGGGCAATTTCAGGCCACCTCCAGTTTTTTTCCTGGGGGAGCCAGCATACCTGTAGGGGTTATAAGTTACTTTCTTCTCCTCTGTGCCATGAGTCATACTCAAGTCACATGCAAGAGGGGATGCCTGTCAAGTCCAGCCTTACCTGTGAGAGAGTGGGTAAATCTACCTATTTCAGGAAATCAATTAGCAGATCCATTTGGCTTTCTTCATAACCTGCATTTTCTTTCTTTCTTTTTCTTTCTTTCTTTCTTTCTTTCTTTCTTTCTTTCTTTCTTTCTTTCTTTCTTTCTTTCTTTCTCTTTCTCTTTCTTTCTTTCTCTTTCTTTCTTTCTCTCTTTCTTTCTCTTTCTTTCCTTCCTTCCTTCCTTCCTTCCCTTCCTTCCCTTCCTTCCCTTTCTCCCTCCCTCCCTTCCTTCCTTCCTTCCCTCCCTCCCTCCCTCCCTCCCTCCCTCTTTCTTTCTTTTCTCTTTTCTTTTCTTTTTTTCCCTTTTCTTTTCCTTCTTTCTGAGACAGAGTCTTGCTCTATCATCCAGGTTGGAGTGCAGTGATGTGATCTCTGCTCACTGCAACCTCCGCCTCCTGGGCTCAAACGATTCTCTTGCCTCGGCCTCCCGAGTAGCTGGGATTACAGGTGCACACCACTATGCCCGGCTAATTTTTGTATTTTTAGTAGAGGTAGGGTTTCACCATATTGGCCAGACTGGTCTCAAACTCCTGATCCTCGTGATCCGCCCATCTCAGCCTCCCATAACCTGCATTTTCACTCGTTCTTTATCAACAATGAAAGTGTTATTTTGGCCTCCCTCCATTTTTTATCTTTCTCTTATTTCTCATTTGGATGCTATTTATTTGATCCTCTTAAGAATCTCAAACAGTAGAAGGAAAATTATGTCAAGATGTCAGTTCTGAAGAAATCAAAGTACTGAAGATAATATTAATGACCATAGGTAATTACACAAGAAAGAGTAACTTAGGCAGAGGAAAGAGGGTTATATTCTAGGGACAAGGAAAGAGCCCATTTGTAGAAGTGGATTGATTACAGGGTCAGTGTGGAAGCAGCAATAAAGTCACCTTGATGCTGAGCCCTGAAGTCCTTTTAATTCTCTGTGAATATGTGTCAATGCTGAGCCTGTGTGTGAAGGTACTAACTGTGTAGGTTTGTGAGGGAAGAGAGCCAGGAAGCTTGCTATACTTGATGACTTATTTGACAAGGAAAAAGAAAACAAAAAAAGTAAAACCTGATCTCTGTTACCACAGAGCCACAGCATGAAATAAAGGTGGGCAGATCATGAGACCAGGAGATTGAGACCATCCTGGCTAACATGGTGAAGCCCTGTCACTACTAAAAAAAAAAATACAAAAAATTAGCCAGGCATGGTCCCAGCTACTCAGGAGGCTGAGGCAGGAGAATGGCGTGAACCTGGGAGGCGGAGCTTGCAGTGAGCTGAGATGGTGCCACTGCACTCCAGCCTGGGTGACAGAGCGAGAACTTCAGACGATTTTGTTGCAGTAAGATATATCAGACTGAAAACCTTTCATTTGCCTAAAGGAAGGTAGATCTTGGACTATTCGGGAACAAATGATCTCTTTCAATAGCTCAAAACTTGTAGTGTGGCATTTGTTTTCTTGTGATCATTAGAGCAAGTGTTCATTTTCATCTTGAGTGTGGCATACTGGAGGCTCAGGCTAATTATTTTTCTGGTAGTGGGAAATAAGATTGAACCAATGGCTCAAAGCAAGTGAGAATAACCTTTGATTCCCTCTACTTGATTATTCTCTAGTGTCATATGGCAGCCCCTGGCAGCCCATTCACATTTCTTGATTAAGTAAGCAGTTTGGGTCAGGCATATGGTCATGCATCTAATAGTTCTCTGGATAATATTAGTTCCAAGGTAAGAAAGAAAATATAGTTAGATGTGTATGAATTTATAATTTATTAACTGTTTACAGGGGTGGGATTTGCATTGCACATTGCTACCCTCATAACTCCCATTTGTTTGATATATGCTGTGGGTGAGGATACCATATTTATATGTATTTTTTCATCTTCAGCAGAACCATTTAACATTTCCTTCCTTTCCTATTTCCTCCAGTATGTTCTCTATTTCCAAAACCATCTTCATTCCATTTTCTTTTGTTTAGGATCATAAATTTCACATCTCCTGTCAACCTTTTTGTCAAGAGGATATTGTGAAGATAAAATGACAAAATGGTTGGAAAAAATACTTTTCTTTGGACTATTATTTCAATAATAGGTATTGTTTTGCTGCTGAAGGACTGAGAAAAGTTATATGGATACCAATTTTCCCCTCATAAAGTAGATCGAGACAATGTTCTTGCCGAAACTGGGTATTTCTTAGTGATGTTGAGCTTTGGGAGGTGTCTATTTTCTCCAGAAGAGGTCAAAGAGATACACCATATTTCTTAAAGTCCTAGAGAGAAAGTTTGAGCATCGGTTTCCCTCTATCCATAGTTCATTCACAGTGGTAGCCTCAGCAGTCATCCAGCAGAACTAGTGTCCCCATCATCTTCAGGTGCTCTGAGTAAGTAGTGATTTGGGCTGCTGTAGAGATCCTTGGGTGGGCTGGCAGTGACACATCTTCCAGTAATCATTACTAGAAGTGTCAGCCTAGGCAAATTCATGTTCATCTGGGACGATTTTCTCTTACTTTGTTTAAATTTAACCCAGATCTTGAGATCCAAATGTTATATTGAATATTAGTGAGGTACAGCGAAATTTGAAGAGGTGGAAAAAGCTTTCCTTTCCACCCTTACAGAGACAACACACTGAGGAAATAGGACTCTCCCTCATCTATTTAGGTAATCCTTGGCTTGGCATATTTGGGTAAGAAAATGAAAGGTTGCCTACATAGTTGAAATCTCTCGTCACATTATATCATCTGAAGCCTATTTGTACGTTGGGATCATTTTATTTGGTTTTGGTTAGGCATAAAAGTGTTCTGTGGTCTCCTCTTTTTTCAAGGCCTTCTGGCTTTTGGAAAATTGAGTGATTTCATCCCTGTCCGTGTTTCCTAGTGAAATCCTGTATTTTTACTCAAATTACTTGATCAATTAGTTATGTCAGCTGCCCAAAATGTGCCGTTTTATTAATAGCACCTTTTATCAACTCATTGGAATTAGAAATTGCAACCATGGTTTGAGGCTGGTAACATCTTGCAATAATTTATAAATATTACTTTTAAAAAAGACCTCACAATTGCTCATTCGTGAACTTTTTGGATGTGTCCCTGTGTGAGAAATTGCATTTGTATTATTATTAGTTCTGACACACTGGATTAGATCTTGGCTATTGTTAAGTGGTTCTATCTGCCCTCAAATCTACCGAGAGACACAGCATTTTAAATGAATTTAATTAAAATGGCATGCGATTTATAGAGCTGCCTCCAGTCAGTATGCCATTCTTCTTGACTGAATGGAGTTTCTACTAATGTATAATGATGTTTTATGTGAGAGATGTTTGAAACTTCTTCATAGTGGCCCCAAGGTAGTTTCTGTGGAATGACATGGTGGTGAAATTTTAAAATTCTAAAAATCCTTTTATACTTAAGTGAGTCATGTTTACACTAACTAATGTATGCATAAATGTGTTAAATATGTTTGTCGAAGCTGTGAGAGACATGGATTGTATTTCAGCACCAGCAACATGTTGGCAGTGAGAGATTTTTAAGAAATTCAAATCTGGCAGCAGTTTGGAAGATCTGAGGAAAGATATATGGATACCAATAATATGTATTATTCTTTGAAGTATGAAAAAAGACCATCGTGGAATTTCCTCTTAAAATTAGTTCCTTTGGTCAACTAGTTTTAATGGTTCTCCCCTAAGAAACAAGAATTATACATAAAGGTGATTCTCAGCATCAGTTTAAAACAAAGTCTTGGAAAATATCAATAATAGAAGTTTATGTTCTTTAAATGAAGATATTTTTTGCATTTTTGAATATTTTTAAAAGATAATTTGTTCAATAAAACTTTATAGAGGGCTCCGTCTCAAAAGAAAAAAACAACAACAAAAAAACTTTATAGAGGGAATCAGTGAAGCCATGTGACTGAATAGACTCAAATTCTGATTCTGGAAATTGATCTTTGATGGTAATAATAGGAGAACTGCAGGGAAGTTATCTTGACCCATTTTCTTCCACAGTCGGTCTTTTAAAATGACACTACTGAGAAAGGCAGTCTTTGCATCATCTTTATTAAGTACACAACAAAATATCTGGCAATATTGTAGACCCCAGCGGGACATGGTTACAGAAGAAGTGGTTCAGCGGAAGGGAGTAAGCTCCAGGTAAACATGCAGCACAAATGAGGAAGAATTTCCAGGACATGGAAACTAACAGGTAAGAGAGACAAGCTCAGATTGGAGGAGCTCACCTCAGCCTCTCAAAGTGCTAAGATTACAGACATGAGCCACCACACCCGGCCCTTCATTTTTTTTTTCTAAGAAACAGAGTTTTGCTGTGTTGCCCAGTCTGGAATCCACTAGCACGATCATAGCTCACTGTAGCCTTCCAGTGAGCAAGGAAGAAAACAATGAACTTTCCATGGGAAGAGAGTTGAAATAAAGGAAGGTCATGAGAATCTGAGGCTGTGATTTCTTAAGAGGAAGTCAATGAAATGAACTACAGGCATCAACAGTGAAGAGAGGTTAAAGGATAATAGAGACAACAGCTCATAGGCTACATACACAGCAGTATTCTCTCTTTCTCCTCAACCTCAGTAAAAGCTAATCTACCTCATTGTTTTGAAGATCAAATGTAGTCAATATAAAAAAAATCATGTAAGATGCTTAGTACAATATATGGTACATTACAAGTACTCAAGCCTTTTAAAAATTACCATTTGCGCATATTCTAACTAGATGTCTTTCTTAATGTTTCCATAAAATATTCCATATATTGATTCAAAATTAACAAACATCTTTTCGTTTCTAGAAACCCTGTGTTTTCTCCTGATCTGAATAGCATGTCATTCTAGAATTGTTATTGTGAGATGTTTCTCCTTCTTCCTTCTTTCTTTTTTCTTCCTTCTTCCTTCTTCCTTCCTCCTTCCTCCTTCCTTCCTCCTTCCTCCTTCCTTCCTCCTCCTCCTCCTCCTCCTCCTCCTCCTCCTCCTTCTTCTTCTTTTCAGAAATGGAGTCTCAGTCTGTCGCTCAGGCTGGAGTGCAGTGGCGTGATCTTGGCTCACTGCAACTTCCACCTCCCAAGTTCAAGTGATTCTCCTGCCTCAGCCTCCCAGTTAGCTGGGAATATAGCCACCCACCATCACGCCTGGCTAATTTTTTGTTTGTTTGTTTGTATTTTTAGCAGAGATGGGGTTTTGCCATGTTGACCAGGCTGGTCTCAAATGCCTGACCTCGAGTGATCCATTCGCCTCAGCCTCTCAAAGTGCTGGAATTACAGACATGAGCCACCACGCCCTGCCCTTCATTTTTTTTTTTTTTTTCTAAGAGACAGAGTCTTACTGTGTTACCCAGTCTGGAGTCCAGTGGCATGATCATAGCTCACTGCAGGCTCAACCTCCTGGGCTCAAAGGATCCTCCCTTAGCCTCCCAAGTAGCTGAGGAAACAGATGCATGCCACCATGTCCAGCTAATTTTTTTATTTCTTAATTTTTTGTAGAGACAGGGTCTCACCATATTGCCCAGGCTCTTTTCAAATTCCTGGCCTCAATCAATCCTCCTGCCTTAGCCTCCCAGAGTGCTGGGATTACAGATGTAAGCCACTGTGCCTGGTCTTGATTTTACTTAGCTCCTTAAAAAAACAAAAGTAGTTTTAGGTAGTGGTATCTCTTCCAAAAATATCATTATCAGAAAGAAAGACATTTTTAAAAACCCACAACATATTTATTCTTTGCACTTAATTTTTTGGCCTCCAACTTTGGGAGATGAAAATAATCTCTCTGAAGAAAACATAAACTACCAAAGTTCATACTATAAATCCTACTTTTAAGATCTGGGTACCATTGTTTAATATAGCATAGCAGCTATCCTTATTGAGCTATTACTTGCCCAGTACAATATGCATTCTACATATTTCCTCTATAGTCTTCACTTCTATGCTAAACAAATTGTATTATTCTACAATTTTATAAAGAAACTAAGACTCAGGCCGAAATCAGTGGCCCACACCTATAATCCCAACACTTTGGGAGGCCGAGGCAGGCGGATCACTTGAGGCCAGGAGTTCAAGACCAGGCTGGCCAACATGGTGAAACCCCATCTCTACTAAAAATTCAAAAATTACCAGAGCATGGTGTCATGCCTGTAGTCCCAGATACTCGGGACACTGGGGCGGGAGGATTGCTTGAACCAGGGAGGTGGAGGTTGCAGTGAGCTGAGATGGCACTACTGCACTCCAGCCTGGGTGATAGAGCAAGACCTGTCTCAAAAAACAAAGCAAAACAAAACAAACAAGCAAAAAATCCACACTCATAAAAAAAAAATTAAGACTCAGAGAACTTAACTTGCTAGCAAATAACCAAGCCAGGATTCACACTCAGCACCTCCTGACTTTAAGTTTCTTCCCATGATGCCATTCTGCCTCAAACCAGGCAGCCAGTCTCCTTAAGAAGACAACAATTTTTTCTCAAAATATTTTGACATTAGTGAATTAACCAAGTATGCCACTTGTCTGACTATGCAAATCCTTACCAAGGAAACAAAGTGCAAAAGAGTTGAGGAAGTTCCAGACAATGGAAACACAATAGGCAAAAAGACATTTCAGTTTTATTTGGAGAACATATTAAAGGAGCAGTAATGATCACAGAGAACAAGCTGGAAACACTTCCTTATGAGTGATTGTATTCTGTTTCTATGGTAACTAGACATGGCAGAGAAAGTCAATGCCTCCTTTCTGTTTACTCAATCTGTATGAGCTCAATGTATATGACAGGGCAGTTTTCAACAAAGAATAATTCAAAGAGACAGCCCTGATCATGTCACCCCTGCTAAAAACTTTCCAGGATTCTTGGCTAAGTGCAGGACACCTTGTGGGCATAGGAGGTCCTCTAGTGTGTAACACTCACCTACTCAGCCAGTCTCATATCCTGCTCTCCACAGTTCTGTCTCTATGTTCTGGTCCATTCTGATATGCACCCAATCTGGGCTGCATATTAGAATCATCTAGGGAACTTTAAAAATATACAGATGTCTGGGCTTCATGAACCCCAGGGATTCTGATTTAATGGTCTGGGGTAGGGTCTTAAAATCTCTCCAGGTAATTAGAATGCACAGCCAGGATTGAGAGGATCACTGATCTAATCAAAGAGGATTCTAAAAACTACTTCATTCTCCTGACTCTACACTTTATGCTAAAGCCCTTCCTTTCTCCTGAAAGATCTTTTCTCTCTCCTCCCCTTTCACCTTCTCTGGCCAACTATACCTTTTAAATTCTTTTCATCTTGTAAAGTGCTTCTCCAATGCCTTGAAGCTTTTTTAAATTCCCCATCCTCTTTTTAGTTGAACATAGCATCTCTTTCATTTAAACTTTTAAAATGTGTTTTTACCCCTCTTATAGCATTTATATTTCCTATCACTACCTCCTATCACCCTTCTCTATGAGCAAGGACTAGATTTTGCAGATTTTTTAATATACTAAAGACTCAATAAAAAATTAAATACCTGTATTTCAAAGGTTGCAAAATATCTTTACACAGATCTTTGGAGAAAAGAGTTAATATTCTCCATTTCTGATGATGATTGAATTGAATTCAAGACTGGTGTCCATCTCCTAATAGTGAGAATGCTTATTTTAGAGCCTGCAAGACCCCCGGTACTGTATTTAGAATGGTGTATGGTCTTGGGTGCATTATTTTCAGGAGAGTTTCCATAGCTTTAATCAGATTCTTAAAGTTACCCATCTATGATTCATTGACATGTTAAAGCTGCTATCCTACAAGATGAATCTTCAGAGGCTCGGTGTTCAGTGGTGACAGTGGCCTTGATTTGACACTGTTTACTGGACACTAACCTTCCATTTCTCTTTCTGCCATAATTTTAGATCACCTCACCTCCATTTAGGTTGAATGCCTTCATGAAAATGTTAGTACTCTAAAGACTAATCAAGAATAACACCTATCATTTGGATGATTAAATATTTTTAAATGAAAGATAAAATTAGGCCAGGAGTGGCGGCTCACGCCTGTAATCTGAACACTTCAGGAGGCCAAGGTGGGCAGATTGCTTGAGCCCAGGAGTTCAAGACAAGCCTGGCCAACATGGCAAACCCCATCTCCACAAAAAATACAAAAAGTCTAGCTGAACGTGGTAGTGCACGCCTGTAGTCCCAGCTACTTGGGAGGCTGAGGATCGCTTGAGCCCAGGAGGTTGAGGCTACAGTGAACCATGATCATGCCATTTTAGTCCAGCCTGGGCAACAGAGTGGGACCCTGTCTTTAAAAATAATAATGAGAAACAAAATTAAAGGTACTTTTGTTATTGGCTCAGAAAAAGTGTAAATTCCCATCTTGGTTAGGTGATAAATGCATAGTGTCTTTGCCACCATTGTCCTCCACAGAGAAAAGTGCTCATATGCATGTGTATGTGTGTGTGTTTTGTATGGATATTTTAGCAAAATGTGATTTTTCTTAGACAAAAAAATTGCCAAAGGCCTGGTTGTCTGCAAAAGGAATAAAAGTCATTTCGGCAGGCCACCTCTGAGTTTCTTAGGTTTCATTATTTGCTGCTGAAATATTTGAGACTAAAACAACAACAATCAAAACATGACTTAGTAGCTGTTAGAAGTAATTTTTCTTCTTCTAGGCACAAAATAGCCAGAAAAGCATCTGTCTTCTCAATTGAACTGATTTGTAATTCTAGAATGTAAGAGGAAAAAACTGGAAGGACCTCCACTTAAATCTGTAATTTTGGTAATTCAGAAGTAACGTGACACAAGGAAGTTTGATCATTGATCAGTTCAGCCTGGGGGAATCTCCTTTCAAGAAATGAGAATGCTTGGGAGAGGTCGTTGGAAGAAGCTGCAATTGGGGTTTGACCTGAATAAATTGAAATAGAACATGGGAGATATTACCTAGCGAGCCTAGTAAAAATTAGCAAGCTAAAGATAAGAGTTAGCAGTATATATATTCACATATGTATGGCTGTATACTCAAAATTGTTGCAAAGTGTGAACATCAGACTTGCTGATATGCCTCGTTATAAAAAAGGGTTGGCATTAAAATTCAGAATTTTCAAAACACAAAAATTAGAAGGTGATTACTCACGTTTTTAAAAGAACTCTTTGCCTTAAAAAGAATCTACCACATTATTCCATTAAAAATACCCCTTATAGAAAAGACTCCCTAGTCAATAAATAGTGCTGGGAGAACTGGCTAATCATATGCAGAAGACTGAAAATGGACTCCTATTTTACACCATACACAAAAATCAACTCAAGATGGATTACAGACTTAAAATGTAACTTACAAAGCTATAAAAACCCTGAAAGTTAACCTAGGCAATACCATTCAGGACATAGAAACTGGCAAAGATTTCATTTTCATACCAAAAGCAAACAACAAAAGCAAAAATTGACAAATTGGATTAAACTTAAGAGCTTCTGCACAGCAAAAGAAACCATCCACAGAGTAAATAGACAACCTACAGAATGGGAGAAAATATTTGCAAACTATTCATCATCTGACAAAGGTCTAATATCCAGCATCTATAAAAAAAAAAACTTTAACAAATTTACAACAACAACAACAACAAAACCCCATTTTTAAAAGTAGGCAAAGAACATGAATAGACACTTCAAAAGAAGACATATATGTGGCCAACAAGCATATGAAAAAAAGCTCAACATTACTGATCATTAGAGAAATGCAAATCAAAAACACAATGAGATACCATCTCACACCAGTCAGAATGTCTATTATTAAAAGGTCAAAAACTAACCGGTGCTGGCAAGGTTGCAGATAAAAGAGAATGCTTATACACTGTTGGTGGGAGTGTAAATTAGTTTAACTGTTCTGGAAAGCGGTGTGGCAATTCCTGAAATAGCGAAAAACAACTCCCATTCAATCCCATTACTAATATATCCAATGTAATAAATAATTCTACCATAAAGCCATGTGCATGTGTATGTTCATTGCAGCACTATTCACAATTGCAAATACATGGAATCAATCTCAATGCCCATCAGTGTCAAAGTGGATAAAGAAAATGTGGTACTTACATACCATGGAATACTATGCAGCCATAAAAAGAATGAGATTATGTCCTTTGCAGGAACATGGATGAAGCTGGAGGCCATTATCCTTAACAAAAATGAAGGAACAGAAAGCCAAATACCACATGTTCTCACTTTAAGTGGGACTTCAATGATGAGAACACATGTACACATAGAGGGGAACAACAGATACTGGGACCTCCTTGAGGGTGAAGGGTGAGAGGAGGAGAAAGGGAGAGGATCAGAAAAAGTAACTATTGAGTACTAGGCTTAGTACATGGGTGAGAAAATAATCTGTACAACAAACCCCTGTGACCCAAATTTACCTGTATAACAAACCTTCAGATGTACCACTGTACCTAAAATAAAAATTTAAAAAATAAATAAAATTAAATTAACGAAATGCTCTTGAAAGTACGTTAAAATTGCCATTTGGTTAATTTCAGAGGTTTTCATACTTCATTGTGCATTGTAGTCACCAGAAATGTATGTTAAAAATTAGGTTGCTCAGCCTCCCACCCTCGGAATTTCTGATTCAGAAGGTTTGGGATGGGTCCCTAAAATCTGCATTTTGAACAGGTTCTCTGGTCTGGGCACCAGTTTGAAAACTGTTGGTTTATTAAAATTCTTCCTCAACATAGTTTATTAGAAAAAAATCTATGAAGTAACAGAAAGTAAACCTACAAGTGATTTTTAGTGGATGTAATGTGCTGAATTGTGTATCCCCCCAAATTTCATATTCTGAAGTCCTTACCCCCAGTAGCTCAGAATATGACTGTATTTAAAGGTAGAGTCCTTAAAGAAGTAATTAAGTTAAAATGAGGTCATTAAGGTGGGCCTTCATCCAACGTATGACTAGTGTCCTTATAGGAAGGGGAAATTAGGACCCAGGCACACACATAGGAAAGCCCATGTGAAGAAACAGGGAGAAGGTGGTCATTTACAAGCCAAGGAAAGAGGACACAGAAGAAACCAGCCTGCTGACACCTTCACCTGGATTTCTAGCCTCCAGACTGTGAAGAAATATATTTCTGATGTTTGATCTCCCTCATCTGTGGTCCTCTGTTATGGGTCTAGTAAGCTAATATAGATTGTGGGCTTCAAAATAAAATAGCTATTTAGAAAATGTATTCAACGGTTTTGCATTTGGTCTAAGGGTAAAAATCAAAAGTGGTAGTAAAGTAAGAGAAGCAAACAGAGAAAAATGCACTCTTTTTTTTTTTTTTTTTTTTTTT
>NC_045441.1:76240844-76307065 GCF_002776525.5 Piliocolobus tephrosceles | reverse complement strand
CCGCCCGTCTCGGCCTCCCAAAGTGCTGGGATTACAGGCTTGAGCCACCGCGCCCGGCGAAAAATGCACTCTTAACCTCTACTTCATGTCCACTTTTGCCTTTGTAGATGTCTCTGGGCATCTGGGCTTAGAGGAGATACCTGAATTTATGTTTAATCAGGGGACACTGTTGGTGTCAGGTTGGTTCACAGTGTGGGAGAATAAGAGAGCTACATGGAAAGGAGACCGTATGAACAGAATGAAGTGTGTGGCCTAGGGAGAATTTTAATGTTCTTACATATTAAGTGTCTTTAAGAATGGTATACAGGGGTTATAAATTGGGGGAAAGGGAGCATGATACAGAGTGGGGGTGAAGAGTGTGCTTTATTTGGTCTGCTCACTGTTTGCACAATTTGAAGTTAAATGATTTGGGGTGTGTACTCCATCCTCACTCCTCCTTTGGTCACATATCCACCTTCTTCACCCATTTGTCCGGTCTGATCTCTAGATGCCTTTCAGTGGGTGACCCCCAATTTCAAGTATCCTGTAGTGGTTATTGTCCCCAACATGGTACATCTTAGTTGTAAGTTCTGGTAAATTTTGTTTTTGTAACTTTTTTTTTTCTTTTTGAGACAGTCTCGCTCTTTCACCCAGGGTGGAGTGCAGTGGCATGATTTCAGCTCATTGCAACCTCTGCCTTCCAGGTTCAAACGATTCTCCTGCATCAGCTTCCCAAGTACCTGTGATTACAGGCAAGCACCACCATGCCCAGCTAATTTTTTATTTATTTATTTATTTTTAACTGAGACAGAGTCTTGCTCTGTCACACAGGCTGGAGTGCAGTGGCGTGATCTCAGCCCACTGCAACCTCCACCTCCTGGGTTCAAGCAATTCTCGTGCCTCAGCCTCCTGAGTAGCTGGGACTACAAGCACACGCCTGCACGTGCCACCACGCCCAGCTAATTCCCTCTGCTTTGCCCTCAGAGGGAGTCTTGTTCTGTTGCCCAGGCGGGAGTGCACTGGCACGATCTCGGCTCACTGCAAGCTCCGCCTCCTGGGTTCACGCCATTCTCCTGCCTCAGCCTCCCGGGTAGCTGGGACTAAAGGCGCCCACCACCGTGCCTGGCTAATTTTTTGTATTTTTAGTAAAGACGGGGTTTCACCATGTTAGCCAGGATGGTCTCTATCTCCTGACCTAGTGATCCTCCCGCCTCGGCCTCCCAAAGTACTGGGATTACAGGAGTGAGCCACTGCGCCCAGCCTAATTTTTGTATTTTTATTAGAGATGAGGTTTTGCCAGGTTGGCCAGGCTGATCTCAAACTCCTGACCTCAGGTGATCTGCCCACCTCAGCCTCCCAGAGTGCTGGGATTACGGGTGTGAGCCACTGCACCTGGCCCTGTAACTATTTTTGTTATAAGAATTTTCTCCTAGCAGTAGTGATGGAAATAACATTAGCAATACAAATGCTATCTTATAGAGGAAGAAAATGAAGAGGTCCAATACCATTTTCATGAGTGAGTCAAAAGGTGAAATCCACAATCACTTGCTTTTATGCTTTGCTCAAAGTGACAGATTCCATGGCCTCTTGAAAAAATTGGCATCTTTTTATTATAAAGTAATAAATAAATTGCAAATTCTGCTATAAACTCTTTCCTCATGACCTTTCTTAAATTTGTTTTCTTTTTTCTTCATTTCTTAATAAGTCTTTATATATTTTGGCACTGTAAGCTTTGAAAAGGGAAGGTTATAAATAGCTTCCTGGTTTCAGCTACCAAACACAAGCATGTTTTGGAGTTCTCCCGTAACAGGCTGATTTCCAAAGAAACACACATTTATTCATCCTGAAGGGCTGTAATGTTGAGGAGTCAGATGAAAAATTCAACTATTATGTGAAGACAATTCGAGAAATATAAATAAGGGAGTGCTTTCACTAGCACTTGCAGTATGGATTTGTGACTCAAGAAAGTCCTGTTCATGTGTTTCTTCATTTTTTCTCCGGGTTTCCATAATCAGAGAAGGGAAGGATAAGAAAGCATATGATATTTATATAGCAGAAATGATACTATATTAAAGGGTTTCTTGGGTGTTAAACAGTTTGGCTTGCAAATGTCTCGACTTTTTTAATATCTAAAAATGACAAATCTTAAACACCACTCCCAATAACTTCCTTAAAATTTGATGTAATAAGAAATGTTGCCTGGGCTTTATAGTCCCATAAATTGCTTGGCTGAGAACATGTGCCTTTCTCCTGTTCCTATACAAGGTCCATCATCTTGCTGGCACTCCATGAATGTCAGCTACCAAGTGTACAGATTTAGGTATCAAAGACTGCTGATGGTGCAAAACCTAGAGATCTAGGAAATACTGAGGAATAACGCAGCCAGACTCAAAAGGTTTGTTTCTTTGAGCTGCCAAAGCTAGTAATGTAAATGGAAAATATAGTTAATACAGACAGATGTCAAACAAAGCCAAGTGGAAAGAACAGGAAACAAAAATATCAAATGAAACAGCAGAGTGTGCTTACTGGGTTGGGACTTGGAGAATTGGGTTTGGAATCTCTTTGCAGTCTGCCCTGTGAAAGACTGAAAGAAAATTTTGAAGTGAGGTGAAAATTTATTTGGTTCCTCAGTGGATAACCCTTTCCCAAACGATGAGAATTTCTGATGAAGCCTTGGGTTTTGTCCTCTGCTATTACTTATGAAGAAATATGATAACTATTTAACATGTTGATATTATACTACTATTAAGTGATATTGTAAATACCTATCTCTCCCTCATCCACTCATGCACAGCATCTTTGAACATCCATTAGCTGCTGTAGTCCATCTAGAATGCTATAATGAGACACCATAAACTGGGTAGCTTATAAATAACAGAAATTTGTGTCTTACAATTCTGAAGGCTGGAAAGTCCAACATCAGGATTCCAGTAGACTTGGCACCTGGTGAAGGCTGGCTTTCTAGTTTATCGAAAGCATCTTCTCTGTCTCCTGATATGATAGAAGGGGCAAGGGATCTCTCTAGGGTCTCTTTATAAGAATACCAATCCCCAGTTATCTCCCAAAGGACCCACATCTAATACCCTCACCTTGGGGGTTAGGATTTCAATACCTGAATTTGGGGGGTTATATAAACATTTAGTCTGTTGTATTAGCACTGCAAGCATAGGGTGTAAGAGTGTGTATCTTCCTTTCAAACTTAGGAATTAACCATTCCTTCATAGATTCTTCTAGTTAATAATAAGTTGGTGCAAAAGTAATCACAGTTTAAATTTTAAATCATTATAACTAGGCTCAAACACTTATTTATTAATTAAAATAGGAACCATTACAATCAACACATTTTTGCCAATAGGAAATAAGTTTGTTTATTCCTGTAGCATAAAAATCTGTGTTTCTGGATTCAGTGAACTCTTGGAAATCATTTTCTGCATCCTGCTGGTTGTGGAAACATTTTGCCTGTGAAAAGTTGTCGAGATGCTCGAAGAAGTCAGTTGGCGAGAGATCAGGTGAATATGGTGGATGAGGCAAAACTTCGTAGCCCAATTTGTTCAACTGTTGAGGCGTTGGTTGTATGTTGTGCAACGTGTGGTCGGTCATTGTTGTGGAGAAGAATTGGGCCCTTTCTGTTGACCAATGCCAGCTGCAGGCGTTGCAGTTTTTGGTACATCTCATCGATTTGCTGAGCATACTTCTCAGATGTAATGGTTTCACCGGGATTCAGAAAGCTGCAGTGGATCAGACCGGCAACAGACAACCAAACAGTGACCATGACCTTCTTTTGGTGCAAGTTTGGCTTTGGGAAGTGCTTTAGAACTTCATCTTGGTGTGACCACTGAGCTGATCATCACTGGTTGTTGTATAAAATTCACTTTTCATCACATGTCACAATCCAATAGAGTATAGTTCATTGTTGTTGAGTAGAATAAGAGAAGATGACGCTTCAAAATGGTAATATTTTCGATTTTCGCTCAGCTAATGAGGTACCCACTTATCACGCTTTTTCACTCTTCCAATTTGCTTCAAATGCTGAACAACTATAAAATGGTCCATGTTGAGTTTTTTGGCTGTTTCTCATGTGGTTGTATGAGGATCAGCTTCAACGATTGCTCTCAATTGGTCATTATCAATTTCCGATGGCTAGCCACCATACTCCTCATCTTCAAGTCTCTTGTCTCCTTTGGAAAACTTCTTGCGCCACCACCACACTGTACATTCATTAGCAGTTCCTGGGCTGAATGCATTGTTGATGTTGTGAGTTGTCTCCTCTGCTTTACGACCCATTTTGAACTCAAATAAGAAATTCGTTCGAATTTGCTTTCTTCTAACATCATTTCCATAGTCTAAAATAAATATAAAATAAACAGCAAGTAATAAATAATTAACAAAAAAGTGAGAAATGGCCGTTAAAATGATGTATAACATAACCACATTTATTTAAGAACGTATTCCAATATCAAACAGCAAATTTCAACAATGCAAAAACTGCAATTATGTTTGCACCAAGCTAATAGTATCCTGTCTTATGGCACTAATTACCTGAGGTCTGAGTGAAAGTGGGGCCTGCTAGCCCTGGTGATGGACCTTCAGTTCAGAGTCAGCTTGAGAGGGAGGCAAGAGAAACTATCTTCTCCACCTATCCCCTCCTAGGGCAATTATCTAAGAGAAGAGCTGGCAGAAGGCACTTAGCCTTCAGTCTATAAAGTCTTGATGCTGGACTAATTATAGCAAAAGCTGGGCTGCTACAGGGTTGGCAATAGCTTGCTTGTTTATGGCCACTTTCTTAGGCAAGTCCAGACACAGTATATAGTGGCTTCAGGTGGGACTAGAACATCCCTGCAGCACCATCTGCTAAGGCTTGCCCAGTGAAGAGCCCTGAGCCCTAAACCCTAAGCTGATGTCAGTTTAGCTTAAAGGAAGATGGTCTTCATGGAGAAATGTGCCAAGCTTGAGAGCGTCCTAAACATCATGGCAAAATATGAGACAAAAGGGTAAACTGATGAGGATTATTAATACCAACATTACTAATAATGTGTGCTTATATTACTTAATGTTTCTATTTGCTAGATATCAAGTCTTACACTGACTACTTTAAATTCAG
Organism: Piliocolobus tephrosceles; assembly: GCF_002776525.5. Classification (NCBI taxonomy): domain Eukaryota; kingdom Metazoa; phylum Chordata; class Mammalia; order Primates; family Cercopithecidae; genus Piliocolobus; species Piliocolobus tephrosceles. The sequence continues at coordinate 76,301,985 of NC_045441.1, read as the reverse complement.
TGTTTCATTTAATCCACTCAGCAACTTGATGAGTTAAGTATTATTACTATTCCCATTTTCAGAGAACATAGCTGACAAAAAGAGAGTAAGAAGTTTGCCTAAAGTTACAATTATTAAACATTTAGAATTGGTTTCACACACAGCTCAGTCCGACTCAGAATCCCATACTCTTTTCTCTAAACTATGTCACCTGTAAACAAGCACAGGAAAGGCCAGTGAGAAATCAGAAATCAAGCTGCTTATTATTTCATGGTGTTGCTGTGCGTTGTGGGAACTACAAATGACTCTAAAATATTATTTCTACCCTCCAGGACACTAGAATGTCAATCCGTGATCTTTCTCATCAATTCTGTTTATGTTTTATTTATCCCATATGAAAGCTAAAAAGTAAAATTTATTCTGTATCCAACTGAAGGGCATGTTTTTAAATTTCTAAAACCCCAAATACCTCAAATGTTAGTAAACATTGCTAGACTGAGAACAGTGAAAATAACTTTTAAATACTTGTTCAATGCCATTGCTTATAACTTGTAAGACCAATATAGAAAATATATCTCTAGTTTATCAATGAAAGTTGATAAACAAGGATTTTATCAGCTAAGAAAGGAGGGATATGCCAGGGTCTATGGAATTTTAGGAAAAAGGGAAGCCTTTAATTGGGTGAGGAAAAGTAGAATTTGAGTTATAACCTCTTCCACAGGTCGTTTATGAGCACACGGTCATTAACATCTATCCCCAGGTTCCTAAGCAGGAAGCAGGAAAAGCAACAAACCAGAGAAAGTTCTGAGCCTCCTTTGAACTTTATAGAAAGGCACTTTATAAATCCTAGGAAAATGAATTTATGTTATAATTTGTCTAGAGTGACTCTGAGTTAAAACTCTTTTGAAGGTAGGGCCTGTTTGATACACCGTATAGAAAGTCACCTCTCTCCCTGGCCCCCAGATGGTGTAGCCCATCCTGTGTTGACCTGTCTTCTATTGACCATGATTTTTTGTTGTTGTTGTTGGCATTCTTTCCTGTGGACCTAGATTAAAAGTATTAAGAAATACACCTTAAAGAGAAAGAGCCTATTCAATAGGATGCCTACAGGGCAGGAAAGAAGAATCTAGCCCTTTGTCATGAAGTGGAATGAGTAGTCCTCCTTGAGTGTTGATTAAACAAGATTATAATCAGCCATGTATGGCTGCAACTTAATTGGCAGGCAGATCTGCTTGCTGTGCAGAGCAGTATATTTGTATGTGCTCATTTTTTAAAATGTGTTCCAAACCCTTATAGTTGAGTTGATTTTTTTTTTTTTTTTTTTTGCAATAATGATATGCTTTCAGTAGCGTGTCATTTTCTTTACCCTTGTAGAAAGATAACATGCAATTAGGGAGTGATGTCAGCCTGTAACATTTTGGTGTAAAATTTTGGTCACACCAAAATACCGGGCTCCTTAACAAAGCTGGCAGACACATCTTTTGGCAGCAGCTGCTCGCCATGTGATTTAAAACTTCCTGTCACTATAATTGATGTGTTTTTATTCTTTCCATTTCCTGAAGCCTGATCAGAATTAAAATTGCTGTTGGAATTTCCTGTCAAAGCAACTCATTTATTCTCTGAGCTCTGCACTTTGATTGGACATGGCCTTCAGCAATAGTCAGGTGGAGATTGCTGGGAATTATTCTCTCCACACAGGTTAGATGACCACGCACAGCACATCTGCAAATCTACACAGATTGTCCGTCATGTGGTAAACTTGTCCTAATGGAAACTCCACATGCCAAATGTTAATGATTTGAATATCAAACTTGGCCACCTGCTGGGGCCTCTGGGTTTTGTGTTAATTTAGGAAATCCCGTAGAGTTTTCAACCAATTGTCTCACCATTGAATTTAGATTGTTGTTCCAAGGCTCACTAGTGAAGCATCTTGGAACAAGACTCTGATCTCTCCCTGGTTTAGATAACATGACTAAAAATGTTTAATTTCTTAAGTCCATTTCTCCATCCCTTCTGTTCCCCCATATGCAACTTACATATAACATCTTGGGGTGATTGGGGGCATAAAGGATGAATGGTTCTGAAATATGCCCTAGTAGATACTTGCTCACAGATGTATGGCCAAGACAACTACAAAAATTCAGGTGTGGGTAAAGTAGTAGGCAGTGGAAAGATCTAAATTCTACCTCGTTGTTTTATTTTTATATCTGAAAGTAAATCTATAAAATTACTTCTTTATGCAAAGGAAAGAATCACTAACTTTCCTCAGTGTATCCATTGCACAGAGGATTTATTTATTTACTTTTTGATTGTGAGTTCATCTTCTTTAAATGAACTTCTTTAAAGTTCATCTTCTTAAAAATGACTGTTTTCTAGTTGAGGCAGGTGAAAGAAAAACTGTCGTGAGCTTAAAGAAGAGGTTGATTAAGTTTAATGCCCTGGACAATAAGGACTATCTTTACTTATCCTGGTGATTAGACTCAGAATTTCATTATGGGAATGGGAATCTCTTTTTTAAAAAACACAACAACCTATCCTATAAAACACAACACAGAGACATTTTTAAAAATAACACTTTATTGAAAACTCAACCTGGCATTTTAAATGTTTTTGTTTTGTCACCAAGTAAAGGTAGGCTTTTTGATTTTTTTCAAAGTACTTATAAAATATTATTTTTAATATTTCACAAATGTGAAATCCGCAAGTCTCAGACTTTGTTTCCAGACTTTGCTTACCCCCACCATCTAGGACAGTGCCTTACAGATTGTAGATACTCAATTGATATTTATTAAATGAATGAAGGAAGCCCTCTAGACTTGTAAAATATCAAAGCAATGGGGAAGGGACCATGTTACATCTGGAGACAGAGTTTCCAAGCACAGTAATTTTGCTCTGCATAAGGATTTCTGACCCTGCTTATGTGTTAGAATCACCAGGGACTTTAAAAAACAACCACAAACAAACTGATGCTGGGATGCCTCCATGGGCCATGAAATCTGAATCTTCTGTTGGTTACCCTTGGGCTGAAATGATGTTCAAGTCAGAGGTCAGCCTTTCCCCATACTAGGCACCCTTGAGATTGAATCCCAGGCACATTCCACTCCAGATGGCCAGGTCTGATGTATTGGTTCCACCAAGTCAGAATCATCCTGGACATTTTTTATTTATTAGCGTGAGTCAGTCAATGAATCCTTGAAAAATGGAGATGGAGAACAGCAGTTGGTGGAGAGAGCGAACCACTCCTTCAGGCACACTGTGAGCTGAACTAATTTAAAATCACAGGTAAGGATAATCCTATATGTGGAGTGTGTTAGAAGCCACCATTTTCATTCAATGTTTCCAGCACTTTAGGATATTTAAAGCACACGGGGGTCGGGGGGGGGGGGAAGAAAAATTACATCACTAGATGTTTTTCTGCTCTTAAAGTAAGTTTTGAATATTTGATTATTTTCTATGAATATTCTCCAGGAACTTCTACCATTGTTACCTGACTTCTATTCTACCTCTGTATGTATCTCTTTTGCCTTCTTATTCCCCAAACCCTCTGATTTTAGAGCGGCTTGCAGAAATAGTGGTGAATAATATGCTTATTATAGTGTAGGTGCTCACCTGTATTTTGTATGCAAGGAGGTATCTGTTCCATGGGACACATGAGTTTGCCCTGATGATGACCCAGAAAGGGTCTGCATGTGTTTTTCTGCTGCCTTTTCTGGTCACAGCTTGGGGAGCTTGTCTGTAGAGGGTGTCTGAGGCTCCATGGATAGCGAGGTCCATCCTACTGTATTTTCAGCACTGCTCCATAGCATGTGCTCAGCATGCCACTGGAAAGGAATCCTAGCTGTATTTCTCTTCAAATTTCCCTTCCCCTTTAATTCTTACTTCCTTCTTGTGACATTCTGCTATTCTTTGCCACAAACCATTGCAAAACAACCCATACAAGAATTTTTGCCTCCTCCTTGGCTAGGGTAGAAGGCTCTTTGGAAACCACAAAGCCACATCTCCAGGGAACAGTAGCTTTATTAATATAATAATCACCATCGTCATGGCCTGAATACAATATACACATTGCTTTAGAAAGAAAAATAAGGACTATCTGGGGTTCGCTGGAGAAGCTGCACTTGAGGTTAGATGTGTACAGTTAAATTTGGAGTCAAGCTGAGGTCATTGCTAAGGAGATTTGGAATTGGAAATCCATGTGGAAAATGGTTGCCCCTTGGAAGCTATCCTGTCACCATTGAAACTCATTTTGAATAATATCAGTTAGGGAAAATACGAGGGTTTGATCCCATAACAGACTTGGGCTTTTCTTGATGTCCTGGTTTATTTGGAAAAGAAGTTCTATGGTATATAATCTTTGCCATCCATCCTCTCTTTCTCAAAGAAATCCTAGCACAAATGAAATAAAAAAGTTTTACTAAGAAGAAACATACCATGTATGTTTCATGAGATTTTCATTCTAAATAACGTGTAAGGAATGAGTTGTACAATACCAAATATTTTAGACTTTGTTCCTTCTAAATAAGCTGAGTGTATTTAATGAAAGATTTTCTCCAGTTGAAATGGAATAAGAAGAAAATATTAAAAGATCCTTTAATTTCTTATTTGGTTGTTTCCTGGATATAGAGGAGGAAGAAAAAGAAATAAAGTGTGACAAACAAACAAACATGGCATCCTCTTTTTTAAGCAACCGCGTCAGCTTGGATGGAAATGACAAAGGATCCCAACTAAGTGTGCCGGAGCCTCCGGCAAAGGCAGACTGCTGACGTGGCAGCTGTATGTTTCCAGCTGATTTTAGGCCTAGATAACTATCCCTTTCTGCTTAAATGATGCTCTGCAGTCATTGACTCGTGCCCAGTTAGGTTGGAGCACAGTTCTTTTGGAACCTGTTCAGACCAACTTGGATTGCCTGTGAGAGCTGGGCCAAGATCAGACTGGTTTCCTGGAGCCTGAGGTATAGTACAGGCTGTAGTAAAAGAGACAGAATTCTCTGCATGTCTAGTAGAATGTATCATTGCATCTGTTTGCTACCTTTACTTTTAAAAGAATAATCACAAATGAGTGAGAGCTACACTGTAATCTTCAGACTGAAGCAGGGTGTATACCAAATATCATTTCCAATAAACTGTAAATTCAACAGGTTATTTTTCTTTTCCGTTTTAAGAATAGCTTGTACTTATCCCCCTCCTCTCCAACCCAAGTGTGGCTTGAACTATTTTCAATATGTTGCCTTTTTGGGGTCCCAAATACTCCTTTTAATGTGAAACTTGCTTTAATTGACCAAAAATGCCATTTTCAAAATGTTCCATTCTCTGCAACAGCATTGCTCACTGACAGTGCTTATTGATGAAGGCTGTGGAATCTGAAGGATGTGAACAGATGAATGAAGCCTAGTATGGTGAGATGAGGGCTGCCATCTGCTTAAGGGTTGGCCAAACAGCTGGATAATTTAGGCTAAAAAACCAGCCATTTCTTCATTCTGAATATATACTAGAAATCACTGCTTTTAGATTTGGCCTCAATCAACAACAAGAACTGATTTCCCTGGTGATGCTGAACAAATGTTTAAGAGAGTAAGTAAGATCTGAAACTGATTCTCCAACTTTCGTGGGCCAGTGCATAAAATGATCCAGGTTTTCTGAATCCACATGGGCTGCCAGATGGGTTGTTTAGTATAAGCAGTACAATCTTTGTTTCTTTAGCTGCTGTCTGCAAATATTGGCATTTAAGGGTGGCTCTAAAGTGTCCAAAGAAAGTTTGTGAAATTCAAGAGGCTATCTTTTTCCTTTCCCTGAAAATAATTGTTTTTAGTATATGAGCCCAGGAGATAATTGCATGCTGACTTCTTGTTCTCTACCAGAGTAGTTTTTCCTGCTATTGAGCAGAACTGAAATAGTTAGCATGTAGAAAAATACATGGAATATTAAAGTAAAATATGTCTGTCTAGGGATCCATTTAGTTGCCTCCAATAGCTCCTTTCTTTGTGAATGCCAGTATGTTTATATATATTTAAATGCCCCATTTGCTACACTGGTTTTAGCTTCTTGTTAGCATCACTTCTTGTTAGCATGATGTTCTACAGTGCAAGGCAGCTGAAGAAGTGAAACATGTGTTGAAGAATTTATGCAGTGTCCTTAGATTCTTTCATTAAGAGAACCAAGAATAATAGGTGCGTATTGTAAGTTTGCTGTGTTAAGCAATATGTTATTGCTATGCTTGACAGACATCTTGTTTACATTCATGTTATATATTGGGGAAGCCATCACATTTTAAGAACATGGCATTTTTTAGAGTATTATTTATACTGTGCCTCATATGCATGGGAAACGTAGTCGTCTAAAAACATGATATGTTTTAAATCCACTTGTCTCCTCCTCCTAATGAAATATTCCAAGTGCTTTCCCTCCAATGTAGGGAGTTCAACGTGTTCTTTATTCAGGCCATTCTAATTACTGCCAGCCACATTCCCTCAATTTATTAAAACAATGGCCCAGCTTATTTCAGTTTAGTTTAATTCATGTGTGAAAACTTTACCCCCCATCTTATTCCATGGAGAACAGTATGAAAGCTATCTTTCTAGTTGGTTCAGTGTTTTTGTTTTTAAAAAAGCACTGACTGTTTCCAGGCTGGCTCAGGAACTTCATTAATTTAGTTGAGCCTTGTGCAATTGTTAATGGGCATGAGATAGCCTAGTGGTGCAGCCCCGTCTGGAGTGCGCAATATTACAGTACTCCACGGCCAAATCTTGGTAGCAAGTATTTTTTGCTATTTTTACCCCCACTAAGGAGAAACGTGAAGTGTGAGGCGATTTAATATAGCTAGTGTTTTAGTAGTAAGTACTGTATATTGAAGGTGGGAAATAAGAACATATTTACTTTCTCCTAGTTTTTACATCTTTTGCACACTGAGATCAAACTCTGCTTCTGCAAAGTGTTTTATGCCATTTTACCCAAATGCCTCCAACTTGTTTAGGGAAGCATTCATTTTAAGAATGTGGCACCTTGTATTTTCTGAGGCATCCTTTCCTTCCTCCAACAGGGAACAGCAAGGCTGGTCACAGCTAGTTCTAACTGGACAGTAATTCATGCTAAGGACTGGAACCCAGAGGAAGCAAAGGTGAAGACAATAAATGGAGCTGGATTAAAAGATAGACCCACACATAAAGAGGCAGAGAGGAGGCTTAATGTTTGAAATGTTTCAGCTTGTGGGAAAACCAACTGTCATGTGAATAGTCTGCAAAGAACAGAAATGATATAATTTTATGAGCACCACAATTCATAGTTTATTGAATGCTTCCATTTTCCAGGCTTTGCTAAGTGCTTTGGATCCTTTATTTCAATTTATCCTTATAACAACTCTGGGGAAAGTTCAGTCATTCCTCTTTGATAGGTAAGGAAACTGAGGCTTACAGAGATTGTGAAGCTGTGTGAGGGTATAACCAATAATTAGTTAGTAGAAGCAGAATTTGAATCTCTGTTCGTTTGACTCCAAAGAATGAGGATGTGCATCATTGGTAGGGTGTACTTAGTTGAATGCTAGAAAGTAGTGGATGCTGCTGTGGGTTAACTTGGCTTAGAGCAGAATGCACCTCCCAAAGAGAGCTGACGAACAGGTGGGTGGAGAGGAGTAGCAGTATCCTGAGAATGTGTTGATAGTTTGGCAACATTTTATGGCTAGATCAAAAGGTTTCTAGTCCAGTTTTACCTTTTTTATCTGAAGGCATAGATACTTGGCAGCTGGTAAGTGGGCTTGGTTAGCATTTTATTTTAGGGTATATGGAGAGGTTTAGACTGCCCTAAATCTGGCAACTGCATTATGGTGCAAGGTCATCAATATCACAGAATCCACATGACATTAATTCCAGAGTACTGTTAACAAGGACCTGGACCCTAGCCAGACCTCAGGCCCTTGATCCCCAGTTCCTCTTTCCCTGCTCATCTGTGGAAGATGGAGGCAGCTGACTTTCAGAGCAACTGCTGGATGGGCTGCTGGACAGAAGGAGATATGTCCTAGTAAGCCATAAGTGATGTGCTTTGCCTAGCTAATTCTGCAAAAGAGAAGTGACAGATACTCAGCATTGAGAAATTGTTCAGATTATTTATAACAAAATGGGAGGAGACTGGAGACTGGGAGATGAAGAGACACATTTTCAGCCAATGGCAGATGCAGGACATCATAGAACATTCTTTTTTTTTGAGACGGAGTCTCGCTCTGTCGCCCAGGTTGGAGTGCAGTGGCCGGATCTCAGCTCACTGCAAGCTCCGCCTCCCAGGTTCACGCCATTCTCCTGTCTCAGCCTCCTGAGTAGCTGGGACTATAGGCGCCTGCCACCTCGCCCGGCTAGTTTTTTTGTATTTTTTTTAGTAGAGACGGGGTTTCACTGTGTTAGCCAGGATGGTCTCGATCTCCTGACCTCGTGATCCGCCCGTCTCGTCCTCCCAAAGTGCTGGGATTACAGGCTTGAGCCACCACGCCCGGCCAAGAACATTCTTTTAGGATTTGCATGTTGATTAGTATTGGGGAGATTTTTCATATATATGTAAAAATACATATGTATATATACACATATACACACAAATATATATACACACATACATACACACAAATATATATATACACAATCCCAATAATAAGCTTTCTGTAAATAGCAGAAGTGAATGTGAACTTGAATTCTTGAAGAACTTTTTCCTTGAAATCCAAAATCTTTGAGAAGAATTTTCAGTTAAAGTGTATGTTCTAAAAACTTTTAGCTCCTTCTTTGGACTATCTGCTTGCCACTTGATTCTTTCCTCTCTGACCCACTGGCATGATATTTCCATATTGATTTTCCCAACATTCCTTTTGTCACATCTCTGTTCAAAGTTTCAGAATGTTGAAGTTGCCTATGCAAAAAGTCAAAATGCCTTATTGAAATCAGTACTTTTCACAAGCTGGTTTCAGTCTACATTTCCAGGTTCATTTCTACAGTTTCCCTGTATAAGTTCTCTAGTTTAAGCAAGTGGGTCAATTTATTGTTTCTGACCCTCGTTTAAAGTGTTATTTTCACCTACAATGCCTCCACTATTTTCTTTACCTGTTGGAATGCCAATTGGAAGCCAAATTGATGGCCTAGAATTATAAACCGTGGCAGGCAACAGACAAGGTGCATTTTGGCTTGGAAAGTAATTGAGGTCATAAATAGCAGTAGTTTCAGAGTGGATGAAGTAAAGAGGTTCACGTGTTGCAAGTGCAGAAACACTAAGGCAAGCCTTGGTCCACTGGGTCAGAGAGATCAGAATGGAATCGGTCAGTACCCTGGATAGCTCCCGGGAATACAAAACTTGAGTGCTGATAAGGTTCTATACTTTGAGTTGTAGACCTACTCAGCTGCAGATTCATATTATCTTCACCCCCTTTTTTTAAAAAAAAAGGCCATTGTCACTTTTCCTCTAAGCTTAGCAACTATAGATTCTGAGACTCATGCTGATATTGCTCTTCTTTCCTGACCTATGCCTCAAACTCACGTGGGGTCCCTGATGATGCTGAAGGGTTTATCTTCCATTTTATTGCATGAGATGTTCACCAGGGGGTTTGTCTTTCTTGGGGCAGAGATAAGGACTGGACTTCTGCTAACATTCCATTGTGTCTGGGCTTTTTTTTTTTTTTTTTCATAGATGGCATTTCATTATCCTGTCAACAGTATGAGCAGATTAAAATTTTGCCTGTCCTTAAAGATTAAGCCCCACTCTCATCTTTGCTTTGATCTCTCAATCACCCCAATGTAAAAGTAGCTCTCTCTCATCTTTACTAGAACACTTGGTAGTCTTTATAGTCATTCATTTCAATATTAATGATATACTGTTCTTTATAAGCTATCTTTTTATCTCTCTGTGTTATAGCTCTCCAATTGGCTTTGATGCTTCTTGGGGGCATGCTTCTTAGCAACAGGGCTTCCCAACGGTAAGGACCCAGTGAGGATGCACTGCAGATTATTGCATGAACTGTATTTTTTCTGGGAAAGACAGAACAGTTTCAAGTTTTCTGATAGACATATTCAGTTTGTAGCCCTTTTCAATTATATGTAAAATATATTTCTTGAAGTTTCTATTATTTCTGGAAGCCTTCTCCTTGTTGTGGTGTAATGAATATAGCATGGACTGTTGTGAGCCAAAGAGACCTGGGTTTGCATTCTTATTACACCACTTATAACTGTGATCTTGAACAAGTTACTTAATCCCTTTGAGCTATGATTTCTGCATCTGGGAGTGTGGAAAGAGAATTCACTGAATATGACATTTGTAAAAAGTAAATGAGGTATTGTATGTATAGGGTCTCAATCACTTGTCACAGAGTGAGAGGCTTAATTCTTATTGATGCCTTTTCCTTTTTTTATACATCTTTGGCTGTTGTTTTTTAATCAGACTTTTCTGAGGGTCTTTAAAGCACCATCTTTTCATATTTTCCACCATGTACTCACGGTGATTCCTTGATCTCAGTGAAGGACTTATCTTTCACTTCCATTTATTCCTAGAATTAGCCTTTTTTTTTTTTGTTAAAAGATTGAGACTTAGTTGCTATATTTGCTATTCAAACAACAGACCTTTAAGCTGTGTGCTTATATTTATTGGGGTGGGAGAATTTGTCTTTGAGGAAATCAGGGTGGAGTACATTTGCTCTTGCTTCTTTTATTTATAGAAAGCCCCATTATCAAGCCACCTGAAAAAGTACAGTCTTCGAGAGCTCCAAGAAAATTAAATGCTTAAGACAAACAGAGTCCTCAGGACACGCAGTGGGCAGCCCAGTCTTCATTGCTTGCAAGTGGCTGATTCTCAGAGACTGTGAAGGAAAAGTCTTAGAATAAATCTGAATATTTATGAAAGAAAACCAAAGCATTTTAACTGGGCTTCCATCTCTTTAAACAATACCAGTCACAGAAATGTGGTTTCATAGTCATTTAAAATACAGTTTACAGAGGAATTAAGCTAAACCACTTAAGCTCTCCAAGCAGCTGTGCTTTCTCAGCTTCCTTACCGAGATCTGCTTGCAGAACATCCGCTTTCAAATCGGCAGCTCAGTCAAAGACAAAGCTGTTGATCTTTGAGATACTTGCTTTTTCTTGTCCCACATTTCTCAGGTAATGCAAAACAGTGGAAAAATATTTGGATACCAGCACATATCCTTGCCCTGCTTTTTCATGTTTGAAGCAGCCTTACTCTCATGAGTTTAAGTGAGCACCTGAAAATGAGTTCAGGTCACATAGTGCATGCTTTCATAAGTCACCATATAATTGCCAGAATGACCCTTTACATTGTGGGGAAAACTTTAGGACTTCTGTCTTCCAGGAGAATCATCTGGCCCACAAAGCTGTGCACAGTCAGCCTAACCTCCTCTCACTTGCACATGGGAACCCTTAGACTCAGCCAGTTGGTCTCTTCACTCTTCACTATGGTCAAATCACATTCCTGTCCCTGTGCCTGTGGTCTTGCTCTTCCCTACTCTTCCAATGACATTCCCTCTGGTGTTTAACTAGCCCCAGCCCTACCCATTCTGCTGCTGAAAGCTCAAGACTCATCTCCTCACAAATAGTTCCTACAGCCTCTTCAGTTCAGGTTCCCATCCTAAGTCTCTGCCTTTCATCAGGACTGTATCAGTTCGTTTGGTCCTTGTTCTCAAGTAGACCACAGGGCAGTCTACTTGAGAGAAAATGTCTCAATCTACTTTTTTTTTTTTGGTCTCAGAAAATGTTTCATATATATATTCAACACTCAATACATATTGTTTAACAGAATTATCAGTTACATGGAAAAGTAGAAAAGCATTGTCAAATTGAGTTCTATTTTTTAAAAACAAAATATGAGTAGTAAGAAATAAACGGAATGAAAACTATACTTGGCAAATTATGTAAGTAAATTCAACTAAATGTGACAAATGGAAATTTTTATAATTGTTAAGTATGTTTATTTACTTTTTATAACATTTTAACTAACACAAAGTTGTGTTAGGTGTTGACAAATTTAGTTAAGCAGTCTATGGGTATCTTATTTAAGGAAGAAAACCATGAAATGCTATTTTTAACCTTGTTGAACAATCATGAGAGGAGATGGAGACTACCCATGCAAGGAGATTGCACTTATAGAGTTTAATAAAAATGTATATATCATGTACTTAGTTTCATAAAGCAATAAAATATTTGTTTACAGAACCCTATTATGGAGCTCTCTAGTTTTGCAAATGAGCTGTTTTTCCACATTTCATTCTATAAGCAAGCATTTGGCACCTAAATAGCGATCTGTAGATTTAACATCTATTGTGTTAGACCCTAAATATCAAAGATTTAAAAAACACTGAGAGGCACTATTGATGAGACCATTAAAAGAGTTCTGAGGAAAATAATGCAACCTTTTGTACCAGAAAACAATAATAATAAAAAAAAGTGAATGACTCATGATGCTCCTTCAAAAGGAAGTAATATACCAAATGGCTAAATATTACTGGTTGAACAACTCTTCAACTCTGATTTCCTGAGCAATTTTCTAGCTAATCTGTAGGATTTAGCATTCAGTCGTCTGGCCTTTCTGGGTGGGGCGAGGGGTGGGAGTTCATCCATAGCCAAATGCAGGAGAGCCTCCTTGATTGCTCACAAGCAGCCCAGGAATCTGGGACTCCCATTGATTCTCCCCAGCGGTTGGTTTAGAAAGAGTGTGGGTTTAGATATATGGAGAGTGGAGCGCTTGGCAGGGCATCCCCAGTGGAGCAGCACTGGAAAGCTGGCATCGCCGCAGTATCATATCCAGAGTCATAGTGAAATGTACCTTGTTAAATGTGATCTTGACCTCTAAAGAAACAAAAGATTACTTTTAAGACAAAACATCAACTGCATTATAAGCCAGGGAGTAGGGTTGATGGGAGGACTATGGGACAGCAGTGGAGGGAAATTAAAGAGTTGGGCACAGCTCTCCCAGACAGTGTCTGAAGAAAAAAGACTATGTTTGTTCCTGGAACAGACCAAAAAGGGAGGATGTGAAGACTGATGAAATACCAAAGAGACACTTGGGATAAAGACAGTTCTAACTGAAAGGGAAAGAATGGCAGGACAAAAGTTCATGGGGAGGAGAAAGAGGAGCTCAGTAATGAGACTGCAGGAGAAAAAAAAAAAAAAAAAACAGCTGAAAACTCTGGAGAAACTTGGAGGGCAGGGGTAGGGGTGGGCGGTAAGGGGTGGGGAATGGAAAATACAACTTGGATATTTTTCGAACTCTAGCAGCAATGAGGATGTTTCCTAACCACATCTTTGGCTGTGAGAACCTTCTTGTTGGAAATTACATGTAAAACAAAAATGTGTCCAGATTCCATTTTGTATCTATTCATTTTTAAACCTGTGTTTATTGGGCATCTTCTGTGTGACTACATTGTGCTAGAGCTGGGGTTTCAGGGCGCATGGCTTGGGCATGCTCACACTATCTGCTGTCCTGGAATGTGAAGGAATTGGATCCTGGGCCATGAAAGAAAAGAGGAAGGAGGAAGAGAAGGACCTGGCAGAAAAGGAGGTGAAGCTGGAGTGACTTTTATAAAATATAAATAAATCACATCACTCCCTTGCCTAAAACCCTTTGGTTTCTGGTGCTCTTTTTTTAAGGAAAATTTGTATTATTTTAATTCTCTTTATGTACAGAAAATTCAAGTGTACATTTAACCAACTTTTTGGTGTGACAAGTTCTCGAGCTTGGCAATGCAAGCCACAGACTTGGGACCCAGAATCTGGTTGCTCTTGAAATCAGTCCAAACTCCTTGCTAGGTGCTTTGAGACCTGCATTACCTAGACTGAACCTTGTTCTCCATCCTGTCTCATCTGTCTTTCTCTCTCTTTCTCAGATGGTCAGTGTGAGGTTATGCTTGATTCAAGTGCACTTCAGAGGTGGTCCCCAGTCAGAAGACTGGTTGCAGAGCTGGCTCCAGTGTTAGGCCTCTGCAAGAATCTCCCTGCCTCTTTTCCTTGCATCGTCCCCACCTTGTGACCCCCGTAGGGATGCTGCAAGGATGAAGGCTTTGCTCTTGCTTTGTTTGACCGATCAGAGTTGGAGGACTCAGAATTCTTCTTTCTTCTTTCATTTCCACCCAATATTGAGTCCATCCTCACGCCTGTGAATCATTTCTTCATATTTCTTGGATCCTGTACCTTTCATGTCACTCCCAGAGCTAAAACCCTAACTCTAGCCATTATTACATCACACCTGAAATAATACAGCTTCCTAAATGCTACCCCCATCTGTTCCTCCTCCCACCCAGATTAACTGGCATTCAGGACTTCTGTGTCCAGAAGCCAGATGTTTTGTATTTTTTGTTATATTATCTGACAGCCCTCGCCGTTCATCCATGTATGTGTAATCCACGTAAAGTGGACACTTATCCCTGGGAGTGGTAAGCCTTGAGCTGGGCTCGGAGGCATGGATTAAGGTTTAGAGAGGCTGAAGGGCAGGACATTAGCAAGAGTTTGGAGGCAGGTGTGCTGGGGCCAGTAAGTAGAGCAGAGAGTAACGGGAAATCAGGTTGCATTGAACTTTGGCTGCCTTGTCAAGGCATTAGAAGAATAGGAATCCGTATAAGAATTACGGACATTTACAGGTTACAGACTGGGTTCAAGTCCTATTGCTGTCACTAATTAGTTACATGAACTTTGAAAGTACCCAGATTTCTCACCTGTTAAAGAGAGGCAACAGCACCCCTCACAGGGTTGTTTTGAAAATGAAATCAGATCATACATACATGTAGCTCACAGCTGCTCATGACTAGCATGTAATAGAGGTTGGCCATTTTGATATTGGCCATCATCATCTTTATCATCATGACCTTTGTCGTGATCATTATTTTTTTGGATAATGGTGAATATTAAAGATTTGGAATCTTTTAAAAATGAGAGGTGAGAAAGGATAGCAAGGTAAAAGCTACACTTTAAAGATGTGACTTTTTTAGGAGGTTAGCTTGGAAGAGTTCTGAAGAGGCATTCTCACTCAAGCGTGGGGATAGCTGGGCTACTCTGCCAATAGCTATGATGCTGTTTCCAGACACAGTATAAAAAATAGGCCAGCATGGCTTGATAATCCCACAATTGTCAAAAATTAGAACAGAGCAGGAGTCTTGAAGCCAGAGAAACTTCACAGTTTTGGAGGTTCGAACTTGTCAGTGACCAAAATGAAGTGATCTGAAGCCAGGAGGTAAGCCATGATGGCGAGGAGAAGTCCACTCCAGAGGAGGAAGGCACACAGAGTCTGAGAATGAGGCAGATTATTGGAGTGGGGTCAGTGGAGAGACCCCACAGAGGTGACACTGAGGCAGTGGTAGTATGTACTTCTCTGCTTCAGTGAAGGGTCAAAAAAGGCTGACCAGAGGTGAGACGAAGGAAAGCAAGGAGGGAAGGAACAATGCCAAGCACTCCTCCTGAGAACCGGCTGGTTGGAAATGGGCCCATGAAGGACACAGAGACCCAAGCTTACATTCAGGAAATAGTTGAACCACTAGGGAAGCAGGAAATAACACACTCTAAGGCAGCGATTCTCAAATTTGAGCATGCATCCCAATCACCTAGGGGGCTTGTTCAAACCAGATTGCAGGGCCTCATCTTTTGACCTTCTGGTTCAGCAGGTCTGAAGTCAGGTCTGTGAGTTGCAAGTGTGGTGAGTTCCCAGGTCAGCACCTGCTGCTGCTGGTCTAAGGATCTCATCTTGAGAACCACTACTTTTAAGGGGGCTATCCTACCAATAAGATAAATTAGAAAAATGTATATAGCTCATGTTCCAAGATCACTGCAACTAGTTACAGATTATCTGTAAGAAGACTTCAGAGATGATAAAGGATGCCCTCATCTGCAGGATGAATTCCCAAGCACTCAAATTTATGAACATGTAATACAATCTTTTTAAGGCTGCTTGTTTAGCACTCACTCATCACTTGAACATCATTTTTTTTTTCTTTTTTGAGAAAGACTCTTGCTCTGTTGCCCAGGCTGGAGTGCAGTGGCATGATCTCAGTTCACTGCAACCTCCACCTCCCATGTTCAAGTGATCCTCCTGCCTCAGCTTCCCGAGTATCTGGGACTACAGGCATGTGCCACCACACCTGGCTAATTTTTGTATTATTAGTAAAGAAGGGGTTTCACCATGTTGGCCAGGCTGGTCTCGAAATCCTGACCTCAGGTGATCCGCCCACTTTGACCTCCCAAAGTGTGGGATTATAGGCTTGAGCCATCGCGCCCAGCCCACTTGAACATCTTGATGCTAAGAAAGGAGAGGAAAGGCAGCTATGGAGTGAAGGAGTTTCTCTGGCTTGTTCTGTTCTCCATGGCATGAGGACATTTGCCTTGGATGACCTTTAATCTCTCCTGTTCAGGGTGTGCAGTGCATGTGGCTCAGGTTGAAGAGCTGGTCTTTACCATGCCTTGATTTGCAGGGACATAGAATGAATAATTAATAATGAGAAATCCTGTTCTGATCATGTGCAGGTTCTCCTGCCAGAAGAATGCCCATCGAGGCACCTCTCTAGCAGTAGAGAAGGAACTGTTCTAGCCAGACATGCAGGCTTGCCTCTTTTTGACCAACATGCCAGGCAGCTTTGGAGGGAGGAGGAGGAGAGGCAATCTGTTTGTGTCCGTTGTCTAGAGTCTCATTAGCACCAGCCCTGGTCAAGGACTAACAACCCACAACTTTTGTCCTTCCTCTGCCTTTGAGTCAGCTTCTAAACAGTGGGAGGACCACCTCAAAGGCAGGAGATTGGTGGGCTACAGACCAAGATGGACTTCCTGTATCTTAGTATTGTGGCAGTGGATTGGTTTCATGCATCCTTGGAAATAAAGTTACTCCCCCATGCTCCCAAAATGAGAACCAACTTTTGCAAGTTGGCTAAAAAAAAAAAGAAAGAAAGCTAGTTAAATCCCTTTGATTAATGCTTTACCACTATTGGCAAAAATAGTCTGTTAATATTTTTATGTAGACTTTTCCTTTGGCTTGTTTGCTTAAGGTGAGCTAGTGTCTCTTTCATTACTTGCACCTCTATTTAGGAGCCAGAGCCTGGTTCATGGTTCTATCCTGGGTGGGAAAAAACAGATGTTAATGTGTTTACATCCTCAGATTCATATAGAAATATTATTTTTTAGTTCTCTTGAAATTTCATAAACTGATCCTTGCCAAGTAAAGTGGTCCTGATGTAAAAATAGAACAGAGCTCTTGAGCGGAGGTGGGGGCATGGTGCCACAAATATGAAAGAGCGCTGGACATGGTAATATGGTTTGGCTGTGTCCCCACCCAGATCTCATTGTGAATTGTAGCTCCCATAAACCCCAGGTGTCATGGGCAGGACCCAGTGGGAGGTAATTGAATCACGGGGTCAGGTTTTCCCATGCTGTTCTCGTGATAGTGAATAAGTCTCACAAGAACTGATGGTTTTATAAAGGGCAGTTCCCCTGTACTCACTCCCTTTCCTGCTGCCACGTAAGACATGCCTTTGCTCCTCTTTTGCCTTCTTCCATGATTGTGAGGCCTCCCAGCCATGTGGAACTGTGAGTCCATTAAACCTCTTTTTCTTTATAAATTACCCAGTCTCAGGTATGTCTTTATTAACAGCATGAGAAAGGACTAATACACATAGGTAACACATAGAATTAGGGAAATGGCATTCTTGCCAGTCTTTTGGATTATGAGTCTGATTTTTAGTCTGTATTCACTAATAATGCTACGGGTTTAATTGTTCAGTTGTCTATAGTTGTGCTTCCTAATCTTTTTTGCATTAATATCAGAGTATTTGCATGGAACACTGGGATAAATGAAGGAGGTAGCCCCATCCTCATCCCAGGGCTAAGGATATCAGTTGTTTACAACACACTTGTGACCCATTAGTGGCACACCAAGTGAGAAGCTCTGATCTTGGGCAGAATTGTGCATTTGATCTGTTTGCAAGCCTTTTAGCTTTGACCTGTTTCATGGTCAGAGCTATACATTCACCCAGGCAGGCACTGGGTTGGTAGGTTTATTGGAAGTACCAGGCAAGAAGGCCTGAATGGGGCACCAGACCTATTACTCCTGGAAAAACAATTCAAAGCACATTTCATCCGTGACACCATGAATCATATTACTATTTTCATTTTCTTTACTCACTAGGAAGCTTTAAGCCACTTCCAGCAGCTGAATAGGATGGGGCTGCTTTTTTGTCCATGGCTCTATTATTTCCCCTCATTAGAACATTCCTGATTATTTACTGTATCCTTTTGTGTTAACGGTTATTTTTATAAGCCACTTGAAATCCTTTCTGTGGGTTGTGGATTATGGAAGAGGGCAAATAATTTAAAAAGAAAGCTCAAAATACACTTCTTACCCATATTGGGTCAGTCATGTCGTTTTTTGATGCAGACAAAATATTTTCACCCTTTAATAAAATTGGTAACTGAATATGGTATTAGTCATAATATGAAATAATGTTCCTTTTTAAATGTGATGATCATCCTGCTTTATTTCCCCATCTGCAAGATGAGAATAATAATTATCCCTTTGAAAATATCATATGGTCAAATTAGTTAATGTTGGACAAGCATTTCAAAATGAAGCTACCTAATAATTTATTAGTGGCTCCACTGGTGTGCAATTTGAGAATGAAGTCTGCGTTTGAGGAATTGGCATTTGCATTAATTCATGTTTTCCCTTAAATTCATTACAAAGGTCTAGTCTGAATTCTCTCTGCTGGGTGCCAGCTGTGCCCATCTGTGGCACGTGGTCTCATGGCCTTTCCCTCCAGAAGTGTTGTTTAAGTAATCAGAAGTCATGTCCTAAAAGGGAAACTGAGCAAATGAAATTGCTCATTTACTTCTCTTAAATGGAATCACTTGTTGGCTTTTTAATTAAGATGAGACTTGTGATTAAAGCAAAAATCTTATGGAGTTTTATTTTCTACTCTATGCCCCTCAAGATCCATTGCTTGACCCTGAAATGAATGATCTCAGTTATACCTTAAATGACATAGTGAATAAACTCTATTTCATGTGCCAGCATTTCCTTTATGTTACTTAGATAATTAAGCTCTTCCTAATTCAGAAAGTGTGACATTTTTGTGTGGTCACAAAGACAGCCAAGGAGGACAAACACATAATAACGAACTATAGTAATAGCTATCATTCATTGAGCACTTTTGTTCCAGCAGCTTTGTACATTATTATCTCAAATACAACCCTGAAATGTATTTACAGATCAGGAGCCTGAGATTTGACTAACACAAACAAAGTCACATAGCTAAAGAGATGGGTTGCTGGGATTTGAACTTACATCTATCTCCAGAGCTTTGATTTTTCTATTTAATTTGTATTTTATAAACCAAAATCATTGAAGCATATTTATGTTTTATTTCTGTACCTTTCAGATAAAGCTATTTTTTGAAACAATTTATTGAATACTAAGAGGAGTTATGTCCTAATGGGGTAGGGTTAGATTAAATGATTCTCCTGTTCACTTGGAGCTATGCAACTATATGAATCTATATGTGTGAGAAACTCTTACTATATTTAATGTATTTTTTTCAGTGCTACTGTCTACAGGACTCTGTGGCAAATTGAAGTCAAATAAAAGTCATAAATTCACAGAATGCAATTCCTCATTGTCAATGAAATGAAATCAGAAAATTTCACTTTTCACTCAAATGGGCTATACATTTATATGATCAAAATTCCCATATTAACAGATAAACATTTTAGTTGTTTGCTTTTCAGTTAGGTTAGGATATTTCTTCTGTTTAAGTTGGGATGTGCCATAAATAGGGTTTCCCATTGCAGTTCACAGGCAGAGAAACTGAAACCGCGCTTGGTAGTCTTTTCATTCGTATCTGTTCAACAACAAAGTGATCTCCCCAACCTGAAAAGAGATTGATTTGCCTTCAAGTAAATACCTGGTTATCAGTACTCTTGAGAATCTGTTGACTTTTGAAGCTTTGAGATTTGATTTTTCTCTGAGAATATATACCCAGCACTATACCATTGTGTCTGAACTGCATAACAAAGAACATCTAGAAGTCATACTGGTGCCCATATTTAAAATATTTATTTAAAAGAAACTAGCCACAGATGGAAATATTTCTGACTCAAAATTATCTTTCTCAAGTATAAAAACATTTTTCAAAATCAAATATTTCCCATATAAAGTCAGTTCATTGTGGGCTAGGGAACTTTATTTTCCATTGCCAATAAAAGCCTTTGATTGGCGAGCTTTTCTTTGCCTTAAATTTGAAACTGGAGTATGTAAGCAGAGTGTGGATCTGAGTGGAAAAACTGGCCTAAATTATGTGAGTTTCAGAAATATCACTCCATGTTTATTTGAACAGTTTCCTCTAAAGGGGAAAATTTTGTTTAATATTTGAATATGTTTATTTATAAAAACGATAGAATAATCAGTAGACATTTGTATTCTATTAGATCTAAGTTCTCCATTTTCTTTTTGTGTTTTCCACATAAGGGACGAGTTTTCATGTATCTTATGACAGAGTACTTACCTGACCATTGAGAAATAGCTACGATTTCACATCTGACCTTTATTATGTGACCATTGATTGTTTTCTTGACATATGCAGCCTTCCCTTGGACATTTCCCTATGTCTCTTAAACCCAGTTTTGCCGCTTTGTCCTGTCTTGGATTCTGCACACTGCAGAAAAATGGCCAGTAGAGGGCGCTGCTGGTTTACTTTTTAGAAAACTGCTCACAGCCTGATTTCAGCACTTTCAAAAACAGGGAAATTATCTTAATTCAGTCAAAGCAATCAGAATGAGAAAACTGTCTTAAATTCATCAAAGTTGTTTCTTTGTGTCTTTTCCTATTTCGTTCCCCCAAAGGCATCAATAAAACCAGGCAATTAGTGTTTCTTCCCTTTTCTGCGGAGCCCTTAGCTGACCCACAGTAAGGATGAGTATGGTAGTTTAGGGCAACCGGGTGTGATTATCTAATTTTTCCATCAGCTTGAGGTTCTTATGTGAAAGTTCTATTCATGGAGAGCCAAAAGAAGGGGAAAATAAAAGCCTGTTTACACTTTCACTTTCCAGCCGCCCTTGCCAGTTATCCCCTGACCTGGTGCAATGACGAGAAAATATCTGTGCGACCTTGGCCTCTGGATTGTGGACTGGGGACGGGGTGTCCGTGGCTTCGGTAGCGAGAAATGGGTGGGAGGGGCATGATTTTATAGACTCAGAAGCTTTCTCTCCTTTCAGGCAGGCAGTGCTGAGAGGTGATCTGAGGAAGACCTTTTATATCCCTTCCAGAACCCCCATTCTTTGAGATGAACTATTGACAGTACCTCAATATTTATAAAATATTATAAACTGCTTTGTAAATACAGCGTCAAGTCGAACTTTCTAGCCAAAGCTCTCCCGAGTACCCTTCCAAAGAAAATGCTATGCTTAAGCACCTCCTCCTAAGGTATTCTGGAACCCCCACCACTTATATAGGTATATTTACAGAACCCCACCCCCAATCCCTTCAGTCATTCAAGAACGATACAAGTTGCTGAAGACGTGGTGAAATAGAAAGTATCAAAAATACCACGGGAATTGCATTTGCTAGTCATCTTTGTGATGGCGTCAGTTTGTGCCAACAGCATCGTGATAAAGTTCTCGGTGGATCTGAACTTTGCTTCATGTGGTTTTTCTTCACCTTGTGGGCACTGGGCACTCGCCGGCCTTCATAGCTGGTAGGTGCCACTTTTGGCCGGCCCTGTAGCTGGCTGCAGTCGGCTGTCCTTCCACAGGATGAAAAATGTCTTCCATTAGCTAATGGCTGTGTTCTCCGTGAAACATTCTGCCCCTTGGCCTGGGGCTGCAGGAGAGCATCAATCAAGTCTCTTAGATGAGGCCTCAGAGGACCAAGGGAAATTTGTATAATCCTGAACTGTAAACATGGGGACCAGTGGTTGAGGTTTTTGGATTTGAACAACATTTAAAAATGTCTATTTGAGTATCTAAAGTAAACCTTTATTTCAAAGAGAAGCTGAGGCTTGCTGGGTGGCCTTCAGGATGTCAGCTGACCTTTCTGCCTCCGTTTCCCTGTCTTCAAATTGGTGGAGCGAGGAAAACACCTTACTCCTCTGTTGCACAGGAGGATCCATTTAATCTTGATTGATTACATTAAATAAGGAAGTCGGGCTTTCTTTATGCCACTTCGCACGTTATGGGCTACATTATAATTTCCCTGCCTCTCAGTCTAAGTGTCCACTAGTGATCACTGCCTGGTGTGGTTTTTTGTTGGTGGTGTTGTTCCTGTGGGTCTATAGTTTTCCTTTCGGCCATTTCCTTTCTCTTGTTCTTCTCCTCTCCACTTGCTAACCAAGGAAGAAGGGCTAAGGGGCTCCCCACCCTTCTTGGCGGTGGCAAAACAGCTTCTTGTTCATGAAGGAAATTATGGAAGCATAGATGTAAAAAGGATGAGAAGTGTGTGTGTGTGCGTGTGCACACATGTGCGTGTGTGGGTGTGCATGTGTGTGTCATTTAGCAGCTGCCTTTTTTTGTGATGGTTTGTTGCTGTTGGCACCTGTAAAAGCAGTCAGACTGAAGAAATTCCTTTGGAAAAAGAAAGAACTAACTTCCTAGAGGTGAATGGAAGGTTGCTGAGGCCTTGAGGGGAAAATTTATAGAGAGCTGAGTTTTCTCTATTTTCCTTTGCATTGCTTATTTGAAATTCTTCATCGTTACAGCATATTTTTGTTTACCATGCCCCCCATTATTTTCCCTTAAACAGCATCATAAATATTATCATTTGAGGAACAGCCTCGATCTCCCAAAATTCATGACTTTTCCATTTTAATAGAGAGTGTATCAGAACTTAAATCTTGTGAGACCTTCTGAAAAGAGTACTGCTCAACAGTTTTAAGAACTGTTTTTTACTCTAGCCTTTGAGGACAAGATGGGAGGGACACTGAAGAAGTTGTTCCTTTTGTACAGAGTAGGCAACGCAGAAATATTACGGAATGACAGTTGAATGACAACATGCTGATTATTTTCTCAGTAATAAACCCAGAGTTTTGCCTTGTATTTTTATATATTCATATAAGGCTATGCACTCTTGCAAATTAGCAATTCTACTGAAATATCTGAATAATGTTTTGCATAGGTTACACTATCCCCCTCGCAAAAAAAAAAAAAAAAAAAAATCTAGACATAATATTTTATTACTGATCCTGTGTTACAGACTTAGAGGTTTTTCCAAAGACTAGGAACAAAGTTATTTCTGGGTTGGCTAGCTAGAAATATGCTATGCTAATGTTATCTCTAAATACCATATGATTTCCCTTCTATTTTCACAAATATAGATTAATTTCACAAACATAGAGTTAATCAGGTTTGATGTTTGGTTTCATGTTTCTAAATAATGTAAAAATCAGCTTCTTTTCAAGGCCACTTCTAGGTAAATATGTAAAACAAAGTAAAAGAGAAAAAGTTATGACATCATATGAGAAAAGCTGCAACAATTCATAGTTTTAATTAAGAGGACTAGTTGGACTCTGGGCAAATATTTTGTTGTGCACCAACTAAGATGTCCTCTCTGTGTGAGCCGTCACATACGAAATTTAAAAATCTGTTTTTGACATTTAAAACAGCTCAAAATCAACATGAATATTGGCATGCTTTTCTCATATATAATTTGGGGAAAAATATGAAGTGAGAACAGGAAAGATGTATTAACTTCTTAAAAAGTAATCTTTAGGAGCAAACTGAAAGAGTTCCCAGTGGTCAAAGCTGGAACTATTTGAGCAATGAAATGAATAGCGTATTACTGGATTATTCTCAAAAGTAGAAAATATATAATCAGGAGTCCATAATAAAGCAAACATAAATGATGTAATAAATAAATATAAAGGGAGAGAATAGACAAATCTCCCGTACAGAAGGATCTCAGATAATTTATGTAGATTTTGTATCTTCAAGGAGGTGAAGCTTAGCTCCCCACACCTGAAGTGTGGGGTTGTGCATAGCAACTTCTTTCCAAGGAGCACAATATGGAAAGTGGGGGAAAGAGCAATCTTATGGTCGAGGAACTGGACAGACACTGCTTCAGCCAGGCGATCAAAGTCAACATCAAGAGCAATGAATCATGTTAGTAGCATGTGCCTTTAGAATGAGATGATGAGAATGGCACTTTACTTCTGTAGCCTTCCTCCCCCACACTCACAAACCCCATCTAACCATGAGAAAAAACATCACACAAATTTCACTAACAGAATATCATACAAAATACCTGACCTGTTTTCCCAAAAATTCTCAGGGTTATCAAAAACAAGGAATATCTAGTGGCACCTAAGGAAACATGATGAATAAATGTAATGTGGCACCCTGGATAAGAGACTGGAACAGAAGAAGCACATTAGGTAAAAATTAAGAATTGTAAGTAAAGAATGGACTCTAGAGAGTGTCCGTATTGGTTGAGACAAATGATGCAGTAACATATGTGAACAATAGGGGAAACTAGGTGGGGGATCCATAAGGAGACTGTACTACCTTCGCAAGTTTTCTTTAAACTAAGACTATTGTAAAATTAAAAGTTCATTTAAAAAATAATTCTTATTATCATATATTGTTCCTACATCTCAGTGTCATTATTTTCCTAAATCTTGGTTGATTTTTAAGAGATGACTTTAAATTAGACGAAGTAAAACAGGTTCTCCAAGATTTGCTATCATATACATTTATTATTGTCATAGGTGCCATTTGCGGAGCTCTGAATACCATGGTTGCCTTTGCTTATTAATAGACTTACAGTTCTACCTTACAGAAAGTGTTTATTAAGGATCCAAACTACGAGAAAGTTCATTCCGGATTTTTAGGATTGTCATGACTATCCTTGGAGGAGGATTCTCTGAGTAACTTAGTAGTAGGTGGCCGCTTTCACATTCAGTCAAGAACTGTATAATTTTCAGTTGATGGTTTAGAAATAATTAAGTGGGGCCGGGTGCGGTGGCTCAAGCCTGTAATCCCAGCACTTTGGGAGGCCGAGACGGGTGGATCACGAGGTCAGGAGATCGAGACCATCCTGGCTAACACGGTGAAACCCTGTCTCTACTAAAAAATACAAAAAACTAGCCGGGCGAGGTGGCGGGCACCTGTAGTCCCAGCTACTCGGGAGGCTGAGGCAGGAGAATGGCATGAACCTGGGAGGCGGAGCTTGCAGTGAGCTGAGATCCGGCCACTGCACTCCAGCCTGGGCGGCAGAGCGAGACTCCGTCTCAAAAAAAAAAAAAAAAAAAGAAATAATTAAATGGTCTCCCCCTTTCTGTGCACAATTGCTATTAATAGTATAGCTATGTTCATAAAACCAAGATTGTTATAGTCTTTATCGACATGACATTGTATTTTCTTGCATTAGTAAATCCAGTACTTTTAAAAGAAAGTTAAATATATTTCCTTTGAGGTGAAGAAATGACTTTTCCATCCAAAAACTGGAACTGTTCATAAGATGTGTAAAATTTACCCTGCATATTGATAAACCTATCAAGATTTTGGGGGTTTCATTATTTCATGACTATAAAGAGTATGTTATTATGACTGTGAAAGTTCACAAATATTACAGATTCCTAAATATGCAATACATCTAGAGGACAAGGGGACACTTTCTGGGAGAGCCCTTGTATGAGGCCCAAGCCCCAATTTCAATCCATTATTTCCTTTGTATTTATTTCAGACCAAGTCTAGCTCTTTCCACAGTTTCCATCTTAGTGTTCAGCTACAGTCTGGGACAGGTTTTTCTGCTTACAGGAAGCAACACATGGTCTGGGCTTCATCATCAAAACTCCTTGTGTGATCTTGGGGTCTTTGAGGAGCCAGTGGGTTCTTCAATTGTTCTCTTGTCTGCAAACACCCTGGTCATCTTCCAAAATGAAATCCTTGGAGTCAAATGTGCACCACATTTATGAGCGTGTTGACTGACCAGTGACTCATGAGCCTATCACACAACTCATGATGAATATGTCATTTTCCTCTTTAAAATGACTCTTGTGCAATATGGTAGTGAGCAGTGTGATCCTACAGTTTCCTTTTAACCCAGTAAATACTTGCTGTCTTATTGTTTGAAAGAATAGTTTAGTCATTTTGAAAGAACTGAGTGAGCAACTGCTTTGTGCAATTACTGAGTATTGTATCTAGCCTTGAGACAAAATAATGTCCCAGTAGATTTTACTTCATCTTTTAAACACACACAAGAATTTAAATTGTTAACTAGAACACACTTGAATTTTCCCATGTTTAATCATTAAAAAGGCAAAACTTAATTTCATCAAGTGCAATCAAAGAATTTTTCATAGTAGCAATTAAAAAATACGAAACTGGAATTTCAATGACACAAAATTAAACAGCTGCTGTGTTATATTTTTAATCTTCATTCAAATCAAATGGCAAATCACATTTTTCTTCAGGATTTTTTTTTCTTTTCTTTTTTAATATTGGTGCATGGAAAGGTGGTTTCAGTAATTCAAAAACCTTCTGAAACATGCTTCGGTATATTTGGAAACGTATTTCAAACGTTACTCTAGAGTGAGTAACTCTTGTATTTCTGTAGGACACAGAAGGCAAAACTCTTTGGAGAAGGACTGATTGGTTAGCTTGCTTTGGCATGAGGGAACTTCCAACTATATTGAGCTGTTTAACTAAGGAAACCAAAACCTATTTTGCTTGGTTTGCCTTTCTTTCTGTACTCCATGTGTGGCATTTACCATAAGAGAAAGTAAAAACCACACATGAAGCTCGGGTCCTTCTCATTCGTTCCTATTTCCATGCTGGGGGAGAAGGGCTATTTTTGTAATACCCAGACTTCCCCACACTTTCATGTGTAAGACAACGAGCTGGGACATATGTAGCTGATATATAATTAGCCAAATGGTATCTTTTTCACCCCATGCACAAACACGTTCTCTCTGATTTTTCTCGTTGACTTTTAGGTTTAGGCACTAAGGAAAAGCAGCAGCCCTCAGTCAAGCCAGGACTCCAGGTTTTGAAAAAGCGGCTTAAATACTTTTAAAAGATGGAACTATTTAATTATTTGTCATTTCAAAGCCTTCCAGTCCTTCTTAGTTTACCTATTTTTTTTTTTTCTAAAAATGGAAATTGAGTTCTGTGGTCTTGAGCACTCTTAGTTCTAAAGATGTATTTTAGCTCATTAGTTCTCATCAAACTTCTCTCCTGACCCTAATCTCAAAGCGGATTTTTCTAAAGTCATATTTGCATTTTTAATTCAAATTAAAATGAATTTCAATTAAAATTTGTTTTAATTCAGAGTTTTAATTTCTTCAGGGACCTTTTGTTTTTGTATCTTTTTTCTTGTTGCACGAGGGATTGTTCAGAGGTTTAGCTGTTCTCACACCAGCCAGCAATACACGTAAAGTGAATTACGTGGTAAATCAGTCTTTGGGTAAAGACTTCAGCTCACCATTTTCTTTAATTAGAATTTACTGGATAATAAGGGAATTGCTTTGGCTAGTAGAATTTATTTGACCAGGATAAGGTAGGACAAGAACTCTAACTTACTCAATGTGAAAACCCAGTGACCATTAGGACATAGTTAATCAAGCAATCTGAAAGAGTCACTGATAGTAATTTTTTAAAAAAACAGAAAGACCCCCTACACTGACCTTGTAAATAGTCTTAGTGCCCAAAGGAAGTAAAATGTTGGAAGAAAGTCAGTGACAAAGAACTTGTATTTCGCTTATTTTGCCATTGATGCCTTATGAGATTTCTTATGAAGCTTAATGAGACAGTGTAAACCATGCTTTGTAAATAGTGAAGTACTATCCACATGCAAAATATTATTATTATTACTAAATTATAGGTTGTGTTACATGGAGGAATACTGTACTCGAAGAATCATTTTTGTGGGATAACAACATTTTATAGCTTATTTGCACAAGTTCTCTACACATTTAAAACAATGGTATGTTATGATTGGAAAGCAATTTAAACTTTCCCATAATATTTGTTCAACATTCTTTTCATTGCTTTAAACAAGATGCACCCATTCAGAAATTATATAACATCATTGTACAAATGGCATTTGAGTGAAAGGGAAGGTTATAATGAAGTATTATCTACCAATACATTTTTAAAAATTCAGGTCCTGCATAACAATTACTTACTGGAACTTAATAGGCACAATGCCCATCAGGAAATGACACCAAGGCATGGGAAAAATTTTGTATATTCTTCATATTGGGCACCTCTTTATAGCCATATTATTTGCCAAGGAAAAACAAGAGAGGGTCATTGATTTGTACTTTGGGACCATTATTGAGAACAGTTTTCCCCATTGGAGTGTGATGTCATCGACCTATTGGAAAGCATACATGGGCATGGAATGGATGATTTACAGAGCATCTTCCCAAGTTTCTTTGCACTGCTGAGTTTATGAAATGAACATAGTGATTCTGAGATACAGTCTCCTGTGTTTGGTATCTCAAATTGTCCTATTGCTTTGGTAGTCCTGATTAACATTTGAATTTCCAAATGTGTGTTCCTTCCAATACAGTGGCCACTAGACATATGGTGCTACTGTGCATTTGAAATGTGGCTCGTCCAACTTGTGATGTACTTACTGTAAATACTAAATACACACTGGAGTTTGAAGATAGTGTGAAAAGAATGGAAAATATGTCAATAATTTTTATATTAGTTATACATTGAAATTATAATATGTTGGATTGTTATTAGAGCATATTATTAAGATTACTTTCATCTTTTCTTTTTGCTTTTTCAATGTGTCCCCTAGAAAATTTTAAATTACATATGTGTCTTGCATTGCATTTCCATAGGACAGCAGTGAGCTAGATAGGATATGGCATTTTTCTGCTTCTGATGAGATTGGGAAATGTGGAAACACATTAGGTCACTCATTAGAACAATTCTGAGTGTTCCTTAAATTTCAGATAATTTTGATGGGAGGCTGAGAATTAGATCAAGCTCTGTTTATCCAAAAACAAAGGCATGGAAAGCTAGTACAGCACAGTGGTTCAACTTGGAATCTGCTGAAGGGGGAGTATCTGTCTGATCTTGACTTATGAAAGAAATACTGTAAATTGCATGGGCAGGAATGGAAGTTACATCTTTGATCTATCCTAGTCAAAAGTGGGCTCTCTCCTAGAGGCACTTAGGTGACTGTTAGGTGGCCTTAGCCAAAGCTTGTATAATCACACAGACTCACCCAAGGACAACCCTCTGATCTCACAAGGAGAACGCAATACAACATAGACTTTGGCAACTGAAAACCTCAAACCTAATCCTCGGTGACTTAAGATTTCTGTTGGTATTCACAGAAATGCCTTTGGCTTGTCAAAATATGAGTTGCAATATTTGCTTTAATATCTGCTTACCATCCCATCCCCTCTCTCTAAACTCGTTCATTTTCATTAGGATATTCTGGGTGGCTGGGATGGTTCATGTGAGTGGGGACAAGACTTGTCAATATGTTATCAATGTCTTGAGCTTAAAAGTACATGTTTGGATGTTCACCAGAGTGAAAATTTGTGTCTAATCACCCCCTTTCCACCTCCCTTTTGATGAAAATCATCAAAATGTGAGATGAAAGGATCTAATGGGTTGTCTGAATGTTTTTCCCAGCCCTGTTGGAAATGATTGAGGCATTGGCTCTTCAACATTTCCTCTGAGAAAGCAATTCCAAAGGTTGGTGTCAACTTACAGCTTAGTAATGGACTAATACACATTATCCTGTATGCAACTCTAAATTATAGCCTGCCAGCTGTGATTCTGGAAGTTTGGAATAGGTTCCTTCCCAAGATTCTAAACAGAAATGGCTTTGAATGTTGCGGGCATGAGTCTGTCTAACCCTTCTAAAGGTGGCATAAATGCTGTAACATTTCTATTGATTTTTAACATTCAGCTCTCTAGAAAATAGAAAATAGCCAAAATTTGACAGGCACTTTACAAAATGATCTGATCCTTCATAGATGCAGAGTAAGAGCTTTGTTCACAAGTGACATTTTTGCTTAAACTTGGAACAAACCTTCCTTGTTTCTTTCTTATGCCAGTTTTATTATGTGGAGTTGAATTACATTTTACTGGATTTAAAATAATGCTTTAAATGTTATTTTGTCTTCTTTAGTTTTTCTTTTTATCATTTAAATATCTGTAGCCTCAAACTCATAAAAGGAGAGTACAAACTTCTAAGAAAGTTCCTTAATATTTACCCTGATGCATAATTTATAGAAATCCAAATTTAAACAAGGAGCCCTGTTGCGTATATTTAGTTGTCGAATATAATGCCCAGGGTTGACAAGGGTGTGCATTAGGCAGCTCCAGAGGAGAGTGCTACAGGAGTTAAAAATCGTCTTCATCTTGCTGAAAGGCAGCTTAGTTTTACTGATCATCATAAGATTTCAAGCAATGTACATACTGAGCAATTCAATTTCTGGGAATTATTCCTGCAGGAAGTAATTAAGGATGAGAGAAAAGATTTAACTAGACTATAAGAATGCTCGTTGCAGTATTCTTTATAGTATCACAAAATAAAAAATCTAGTAATACTATTACTAGTAGACTAGCTATATAAATTAAGATGCATTTATACTGTGAAGTACTATTTAGCCATTTTAAACGACAGCTTATAATATACTTTAAGGTAAAAAAAGTTACAAAATAAATACATTACCAAAATGTATGTGAATCTGATTTGATACTGATAAAATGGTATCTGTTCTATACACATGCATAGAAAAGATTGAAATGTTTACAAAAAAAATGATTAATGGTGGTTATCTCTGAATGTTAGAATTACAAGCGTTTTGTTTTTATTTTTAGATCTATTTTTTTCCCCCTTTGAGAAGATACAGTAACTTTGGCTTCATAGACAGTTTTCTGAAACTGTTTTAGAGGACATTCACATTTTCCTCATCTCTCTATATGTGGTTAGATGAATACAAGGTATATAAACTTATAGTAAGGATAAGACACAAATGAGGGATATAAAGGAACCACACTGTGATTCAGACCACCTCTTCTACCTGTCTGTTAATTGTCTTCATAGCTACACTGTTGATCGTGTTCTTTTATAATCATAATGATCCACCTGCCCTCTTCTGAGACTCTTTTTCAATATGGACAGCACTTGTCATCCCTCCCATATCATATTGTGTTTAATTTAATCTTTAGCAGATAGATATGGGGTGTGTTTTTCAAACTACTTTTTTCATTTGTTTAGGTGCTTTAGAATTGTAATCCAAATTTTGAACATATGATATACTCAAAATATATGACAATACAATGAAGATTTATAAAAATATTTTAACAAACTGACCTCATGAGCAAAGACTGCTGTAGTTTTTAATAGTTCTGTTTACAGATGATTTTTATCCCAGTATGTGAATCTTCCAAAGCAAAGAGGGGAGAAAAGGTATTCATTTTTTAAAATGACATCATGGAAGTCCTTAAAGCATCTAATACAAGTTAATGAATGCTGCAACCATTTATATTAGCCCTAATATATTATGTATATGCACCTGGAAAGTCATCCAACAGATACTTACATGAACTTCATAAAGCTGTCAGTCTAGTAGGGGAGGTACCGTCCATACAATGAGAGGCAGAACATAACAATAGTCAGAAGAGAGGCAACTCTAAGGGCTAAAGGAGTGACACAAGGGAAAGGGAAATGTTAGGGATGAGGTCTTGGTAGAGGTGGCATTTGTGTTAGGACTGAAGGCCATTATTGGATTAACTGAGAACATTGAATATGAATAGTGGGGTAGTTAAAACTATTATATATATAGATGTTAAATTTATTGAGTTTGATAACTGTTTTATAGGTTATGGAAGAATGTATCCCTTTAATTAGGAGGTACAAGAAGAAGCATGGGGGTGGGGGAGAGAGTGGGAGAAAGGCTGAGCAAATGATAACGTAAAACATTAACAATAGCTGAGTATGGGGGTAAAGGGCATACAGACAACTCTTCATACTATTTTTATTTTTGCAACCTAACTGTTAGTTTGAAATTGTTTCCCAGTAAAAAGCCTTTTAAAATCCAGCTCTCAGATAAGAGGCAGCAGAGGATAGCTGTCCTTATTCACTGCCTTCTGAAGACCAGAACTGATGCCAGCCGCTTTTTTATTTCCTCCAAAATGTGGTTCGTGCTAGTTATTTGTTGACTTCACCAAACCACCGCATAATTTCACACAACCCAGGATGCAGGGCAGCAGCGTCTGTTTCACAGAACCCAAGGCCTGAAATAGCAGGAGGGCTGTGTTGTGGTGTGTCATGGAAGCCTGTGCCCTGCCAGCCACACTTGGCCTGGTTTCAACAGTTTGCTATCAGACCCTACATTGTGGAAGAAACAGCCAGGGCAAATAAAATGGAGAGTCAGACTTACAAAACAAAGCTTCCTGCCTCCCAGCTAATATTGCCTTGCCTCCTCCTTCAGGATAGCACCCATTTCTGTAGATATTTCCTGGTAGAAATGCCGTGACTTCCCTGACGTTGCTGTTAAATTGTTGTTCCTGCAAAAGGAGGCCGAGTCGCCATTTCTGGTGTCCAGATAACCTCCGCCAGGTATTTTCTCGATATGGTTCAGACCGAAGTTACTTTATTTGCTGTGCCTTTTAAAGACACTACTATTCAAAAAACACATTTTCCAGAGTGCTGTAAGTTTTAAAGACCCCTCAGCAGTGTAAGAACTATGGAAGTGACAATGTGCCTAGAGAAGAAATCAGCCCGCATGTTATATGTGCAAGGAGCTGAGTGGCTGAAGAAGCCCAGACTGTGGTGGGCTTGGGAGCTGGCTTGAGCCTGCTCTCTGCATGGGCTCCCACTGCCACACAGGCTGCAGGGGGAGTATCAGTGCCTCGCCCCACTCCCCAGATTCCAAGGGCGCACGTAGTGTTCACCATGTGCAGTGTTCGCCACCTGGGCTTTAGAGTTCGTGCCGCCGGTTTCCAGTAGTGACTGTCCTTTGTTGCCTTTACCTGAGAGCTGGCTTTTGAAAGACTTTTTACTGGGAAACCATATCAACTGGCTATATGGCCACAGGCAGTTAGAGAGCTTCACTAAGCCTCAGTTTTGGCATCCATCAAATATAGATAATAGTCTCCAGCTCCTAGAATTGTTGTGAGGATGAAATGCAACGGACAATGCGTATATATTATGAAGCGTAAGTGGTGGTTCCTGCTGTTTTCTTGTGCTTGTTAGGAGTATTACTGTGTGAGCCTGGCTTCTTCCCTTTCTCCCTCCCTTCTGTCCTTACTGGTATTACATAGTTGGTACAACAGTGTTCAAGATACTCCTTGTTCGAAGATGAGAGTCCTGCAACTGGATAAGAGTAAAGAGTCCTTTGGAAAACTGTGATGTACTCAACAAATGCATGAAGATGAGCATGTTTTAATTGTCCAGGCCCACCCAATGTGAATGATTTTCATATTCTATCACTAGTATTTTCTGCTCTTCCATCCTGCAGTGCCCTAACCTCCCAGGGTGCCCATGCCTAGACTATCCCTTTCCTTCACCCTGTATTTATTTATTAAACTCAGTCCTCAAAGGTTGGCTGAGTGTCACCTACTGTGATCTTTGCTCACAATGAGAGCAGAAGAAATTGCACCTGGAACTCCCTTTACCTAACACTGTAATATGTAATACTTTTTATGTTTTATGTAACCTTACTGCATAAAACAATATGATTTTACTTTTTATACTCATCTCCCCTACTTGACTGGAAGTTTTTGGAGGCTAAAGGTTATCATATTTTTCTTAGTTTCTTCATGGAGCCTGGAAGGTATGCTGCTCAGTAACCATTGTATTGGGGTTGTTTGTTGTTGCTTGTAAATTTTTGGAAAGCATAAAATCATGCAGAAAAGTACTAAAATCTGGAGTATACAACTTGATATTTTTGACATGAACATACCATGCAGCCAGTCTTCAGATCAAGAATCCGGAGAATATAAGGAGAAACCCAGAAGTCCATATTCAGTCTCTCCTCCTCCAAGGGTAACCACTACATCATAGATTAGTTATGCCCCTTATTAAATTTTCTACAAATGTCATCATATGGTACATATGCATTCATGGCTAGCATCTTTCATTTCACATTATGTTTCAGAATCATTCGTGTTGTTGTATGTAGATGTAGTTCATTCACTACTATGACTATGTAGTATTTCACTGTGTGACTGTGCCATTATTTATTTATCCATTCTGCTGCTGATAGACCTTGGGAAGTAACTGTTTTGTGAACTGAAATGAATACTAACATCTGGCTCTTAAGAAACATTTCCCAGGGAAAGGGTCACAGCACAGAAGGTTAGATTCACGAATGCTAGAGAAGCAGCCCTGATTTCTCACTTTTTGCAAAGAGCATTGACAGATGGCTCCCCATATCAAGAGCCAGCACAATCTTTCAGAATCAGGATAGCCCGTTTTTCCAGACCATGTGATCTTTATTCTGTTCTAGCCTGGCTGGTTGCTAAATTGGTAAAAATCAGAGAGCTTTTGGGCACAGTGGTGTTCTTAGAATTCTGTTTTGCTATTAAATATTGGCCTACAAATATATACCTAAATGTGTTTTACGAATGATTGGAGTGGCATTAATTGTAATTACTTGTCAGTCTAACTTGTTGCTGGTGTCTTAATTTCCAGCATATCTGAAAGGTTTTTAAAGGATTTCACTAGCAGTTTGGTAAGTCATTTGTCAATAAATGATGAAAAGGTTGGGCTATTTATATTTCAATGTTATCGTTTCAGTGGACAACTGTCTATGTACCGTCTACCACAGAAATGCTTTTTCCTCCCTTTTCTTGAAGAAGGTGTCTAAAGTGGAGGGAGGTCTGGTTGCTATGGATACCTGAAATTTTATGTTTACAATTTAAGAGGTAAGCTGAAACCTCACTCTTTGGTCTCCACCTGAGTGGCGTTCACATTTAGAAATTACAAGATTGTGATTGGCTATCTGGAGCTTGAGGATGTAGCTGAGTCCTGGCAGTTAATTAAAACTAGGTTGGTTTTCAATATCAGAACTATTCAGCCTGTTTTGGTAGGATGTCCCTAAAGTCCTCACTACCTCGCAATGTGTTTTTGATGTTAAAAAAAAAAAATTTTTTTTTAAAAGGAAACATAACAGGGTAGCTTGTCCTCATTTACTGGAGAGGTTCGTTGCTCCATAAGCTTTTCAGAGTGGGATTCTTCCCCCAGTGTTTCTTGTTCTTTAGCTCTGTAGGTTCTAGGTTACAGTATTTCAGTGTTCACAGGACAGCTAATTGGAGAACAAAGCCCTGGCATTTTCCTAGAAGGAAGATTGCTTCACGTGATGCTTATTGGGAAGATCGTAGAAAAACTGGTTAATTCAGAGTATTGCTACATTAAATGTCAGGTGAAATATTTTCTAATTATTCTTTTATTATCAGTTTAATTAATCTTTTACCTTTTTTTTTTTTTTTTTTTTTGAGACAGAGTCTCACTCTGTCGCCCAAACTGGAGTGCAGTGGCTGGATCTCAGCTCACTGCAGGCTCCGCCTTTCGGGTTCACGCCATTCTCCTGCGTCAGCCTCCCGAGTAGCTGGGACTATAGGCGCCCGCCACCTCGCCCGGCTAGTTTTTTGTATTTTTTAGTAGAGACGGGGTTTCACCGGGTTAGCCAGGATGGTCTCAATCTCCTGACCTTGTGATCCGCCCGTCTCGGCCTCCCAAAGTGCTGGGATTACAGGCTTGCGCCACCGCGCCCGGCTATGTTTTTAATTATAGAAGTAATTCATGAATACTTTTTTTTTTTTTTTTGGAGACAGAGTCTCACTTCATAGCCCAGGCTGGAGTGCAGTGGCGCGATCTCCGCTCACTGAAACTTCTACTCCACCTCCTGGTTCAAGCAATTCTAGTGTCTCAGCCACCCAAGTAGCTGGAATTACAGGTTTGCACCACCACACCCAGCAACATTTTGCATTTTTTGTAGAGGTGGGGTTTCGCCATGTTGGCCAGGCTGGTCTCGAACTCCTGGCCTCAAGTGATCCGCCCACTCGGCCTCCCAAAGTACTGGGATTACAGGCGTGAGCCACTGCGCCCTGCCTATGAATGCATTTTTAATGTAAAAGAATCTAACAATACAGATAAAAAGAAAATTGCACTTGACTTATTTCTCATCAGTTTTAGTTTGTTCCACGTAGATTATCCTTTCATCAGACTAGTTTGTATTGTTCTAGTTCAGAGGTCAGCACATTGTAACCCAAAGGCCAATCCAGCTTCCTACCTGTTTTCGTAAATAAAGTTTTGCTGAAACACAGTCAAACCCATTTATTTACATATTGTCCCTGGCTGCTGTCACACTGCCACAACTGAATTGTGTAGCTGCAATACAGACCACATGGCCCCCAAAGCCTGAAATGTTTACTGAGTAACCCTTTACAGAAATAAGTTTGTTGATCTCTGTTCTAGATCATTTTCATGTTTAATTTTTTATATTTAAACTAATGTACAGCTAAATGTTATTTTACTATTGATTGTGGTGGCGTTAATCGTAATTACTTGTCAGTCTAACTTGCTGCCAGTGTCTTAGTTTCCAACATGCCTGAAAGGTTTAAAAGGATTTCACAATCTGCAGTTTTATATCTACTATTTATATATGTGTAATTGTGTTTATTTTTACATAAATGGTATTATATAGTATGTATTGCTCAATACCTATTTTCCATTTAACAGAATATCTTCAAGATTTGCTGTTCATGTCAAAGCATGTTGCTCTCTACCTCATTATGTTTAGCTGTCACATATTGTCCATAGCAGGATAAAGTTAAACTTATTTTATCATCTCCTATTGGTGACTGTGTAGCTTATTTTCAACTTTTACTGTTGAAAGGAATTCAGCAATAAAAACTGGGAAAAATCTCTATTTCTTCCTACCAGTACTGGAAAATCACATACACAATATGGTGGCACATTTTCACAACACAGAAATTAATGTAATAATCATGGCTAATATAAAGAAAAAAGGGGTTAATTAACTTGGTCAGGGACTTCAAACATGACAGTGGGCATTACTCAGAATGGATATTTTATGCTTCTAATTGCTGGGCAGGGACTACTCTAGGAAAAGGCCTGAGCAGAATGGAAAAATCTGTCTACCTAAAGGACATATGAAGGAATTAGAAGTGTCCTTGGGTAGGGTATTTGTCAGCTTAACCCCGCCTGAGAAAATGTCAAGATCATACTGCATATATTAGAAACATGAAACCATTGAATATGTCAAGCTTCTAGGAACTTCCACAATTATCAAGTTGAACCCTTTCCATTTTTAGTTGAGGACACCAAGCCTCACAAATGTTAAGTGATTTGTTCAAGATCATAGTAGTAGGTTTCGATCGTGTCTTAGCTTGTCCACTGACACTAGAACCAGGGGCAGAAAGTTGAAAAATACCTGATTTTTACAACTCAGAAGGCATAAGACTTACAGTCACATGTCATTTTCAAGTTTTCTAGTTTGTCAGAGTATCTTTATTTTTTTTTTAATTTTTCTTTTTTTTTTTTAGAAGACAGGGTCTCAGTCTGTCGCCCAGGCTTGAGTACAGTGGCACAATCATAGCTCCCTTCAGCCTTGAATTCCTGGGCTCAAGTGATCCTCCTGCCTCAGCTTCCTGAGTAGCTGGGTCTGCAGGCTTGTGTCATCACACTTGGCTAATTTTTAAATCTTTTAGTAGAGATAGGGGTCTCACCATGTTGCTCAGGCTGGTCTGGAAATCCTGTCCTCAAGCCATCCTCCCACCTTGGCCTCCCGAAGTGCTGGGATTACAGATGTGAGCCACAGCACCCAGCACAGAGTATCTTCATTTGTACTTTTTGAAAACATAATTTAAATATGAAAATTCATATTAGAGTAGCTTCATTTCTGATAAAATGTCAGCTGTCATTGTCTCAGCAATCACAGCAAAGAAGAGTCCAAATGAATCCACAGCCAGTTTGAAATTCTCATTCCTAACAATGCCAGTCTGTTTGCTTATGTGCATTAAAGTATCGTTAGAAAGGAAACAGCCTCAGCAGAAGCCATTTTAGCCATTGATGTGTCTCAAAAGAGTTAATCAGATATAGAAACTTAATAATTTCTAGAATTGTAAGGAAATAATTTTGTTTCTTGTTTCTTGTAAAGCAGAAATAATAATTGACATTTTTGGTAGCTCAGAAATGGCACCAAATGTGGGTTTTGGCAAAATCTATATTTTCGTGAAGAAATGGCTCTTAAACATGTTGGCATTTCTGTTCATGATAGACACACCATTTGAATCCAAACCCTTGCAGAAGTGACATGACACTGCACTGAAGGCAGTGACACATTTTTTTTCTAAAAAAAAGAAAAACAACATAAAATTATCTAAATACTTATAGTGAATGAGACACCTGCCTTTGAGACACCCGCCTTTCAGTCGCCCTTGCTATGCCGCCCACAGCCTTTTCTCCTTGGCTATTCTTAGCAGGATTTATTTTGAGCCTGGTGGTGGTAAAAGATGTAACATAAAATGAAATCTGACACTTAGAACTCCCTATTATTAATTCATAAATTCAGTCTGGGATCACCCATTGGTGTCAATAAAAGATTAGCCTAAAGAACAATCACAGTTCACATTCTATGCAGTAGTATAGAAGAACATTTTGCTGCTGACAATTGTATTTATGTAAGTACTAGCAATAATTGCCTGGTGGTCTTGGGACAGAGAAAACGAAGAAAATGACTAGAGTAAACTCTGCTGTTCAATTTGTTGGACCAAAAACCACGTGGAGACAGGTAAACAGCCTGAAAACAACCAACCATGGCCACCCTCAATGGCTTGGAGAAATGAAACAATTTTGGACATTTTCTTGGGTTAATAGATGGTTACTGAGTACTTCTGGAGTTCCTCTAGGATATACTGGTACACTATTAGGTACTAGGGGTCACATGTTAAATTACAAACAGAAGCTTTGTTTCTCAAATTATAGCCCTTGTTAGGAAAAGCAAGGCGAACAAAACATGATCAACATCTAAGTAGGAATTTTTTCTTAGTATTACTTAAGTAATTACTAAGAATTACTTAAGAATTCAAGTAATTCTTAAGGCTTCCATTATGTAAACCTATAGCTGAACATATAAAATACTGAAACAACTCATTGAAAACCAATCAGTTACATATCCACAAATAAAATAGTGTGATAAATAGTTCTTTCTCATAAACATTGTTAGTTTGTTGTCTTGGCTTCATATCAACAGAGAATGAAGGCAAGTCCTCATTGTAAAACACCAGTCATAGAATAAAGATCTCCCAGAACTGGAAGAGACTTTAAGTTCACCTGGTTAACTGCCAGTATCATCATGTGTATTATCCACCTGGTGGATTTTACTTGTTTTAAAATCCCTGCCTGACTTCTCCTTGCCTCTCCTTGAATTTTAAAGTTGCCATCTCATACTATCACTTGAGAATGCAAACCCTTTCTAATACTAGCAAAATAAAAATATAAGAATATAAATATACACGAAACTACAACTTCAAAAGAAATGACTTGTAGCATCTCAAAGTTAAGAAAAAACACTGAGGCTTTTTTGTTCTGTGTATGTGTGTGTGTGTCTGTGTGTGTGTGTGTGTGTGTGTTAGAAACACTTAACATAAGATCTACTCTCTCAACAAAAATTTGTACCATAAATTATTGTTAACTCTAGATACAATGTTGTATAGCAGATCTGTAGAGCTTACTCACTTTGCTTGACTGAAATGTTATGGCTTTGATTAGTAACTTCCCGTTTTCCCCTCCCCCTCAGCCTGTTAACCACCATTCCACTCTTTGATTCTATGAATTTAACTATTTTAGAGACCTCAGATAAGTGGAATCATGCACTATTTGTCTTTCTGTGACTGGTGTATTTCACTTAGCATAAGATCCTCAATGTTCATTCATGATGTCACATATTGCAGAATTTTCTTCTTTTTAAGGCTGTATAGTATTCCATGGCGTGAATATACCACATTTTCTTTTTCCATTCAACTGTCAATGAACATTTAGGTTGTTTCCACATCTTGGCTATTGTGACTAGTGTTTCAATTTACATAGGAGTACTAATATCACTTCAAGAATATGGTTGCAGCTCTTTTGGATGCATACTGAAAACTGTGATTGCTGGATCATACAGCAATTTTATTTTTAATTTTTTGAGGAACTGGCAAACTATTTTCCATAGAGGCTGCATCATTTTGCATTCTTGCTAACAGTGTGCAAGGGCTCCAATTAAAAAGCTTATGCACAGCAACGAAAACAATCAACAGCATGAAAAAGCAACCTAAAGATTGAGAGAACATATTTGCAAATCATAAATCTGATAAGTGGTTAATGTCCAAAATATATAAAGAACTCCTACAACTCAAAAGGTTTTTTTTTAAAAAAAAAAAATACCCTGATTAAGAAATGGACTACAGATTTGAATAGACATTTCTCCAAAAAGGACATACAAATGGCCAACCAGTATATGCAAACATGTTCAATGTCAATAATTATCAGGGAAATGAAAATCAAAACCACAATGAGATATTGCCTCATACCTTCTAGCATGTTTATTATTTTAAAAAGACAAGTATTAGTGAGGATGTGGAGAAATTTCATTTTTTTGTTTTTGTTTTTGTTTTTGTTTTTTTTTTGGTCTTAGCTGAAGTATATAGTAACACAGATAATTTCTTTCTTTCCATTAAAGGAGCTAGTCAGATGTGACCTCACGTACCTCACGTTTCTCATAATACTCTCATCCAGTTGCTAAATAGGCAAGCAAATACTAAATTCAAGAATGGTGTGTCTGCAAGAGAATAGTTATTACAGAGAAGTAGTTACTGAGAGATTAATTAAATGTGTATTTGCCATATAAAATAAAGAACTCGTAAGAGTTCAATTACATACATGACCGATATGCTGGGAAGTACAGGGAAATAATTCGGAAACTTAATGTCAAAACAATAGCTAAGTTGTTAGTAATGAACCATTTCCCTGGACTTGCACTGACAATAGTCACAAGTAGAGTAGCTATAATCTAAACACTTCGTACTAAAAATAAGATCCTAGAATATCCACAGACTGGGAAGTTGGCCATAGATGGTGCCCAGATTTATAGATACAACCACAGAATGACTTTTCATCTGTATCTGGTTTTTAGGTGAAACAAGGTGTGTTTAAAAAACATATACTAGAAAAAGAGAAAAAAAGAAAAAATCTCTAGAGGAAAAATGTAAGGAACAGAAGAAAATTACCAGAAGAGTACTGTAATGAGTATATTTTGTGTAATGAGATGATCTCACATTCAGAAAACAAGAACAAGATGTTGTGGAAAAAGCAGAGGACAATAGTTTGGAAATTAAAAATACAGTTGTTCCAGGAGAAAACAATCAGACATAGACAGAATATGGAATAATCTATAAGAATGTGAATGTCTACTAAAAGTGAATGGCATTTTTTAAGTGTGTATGGGATAGGTGGGGGACATGATTGGGGACAAGACTGTATTAAAAATAAATTTGCAACATGAATGAAACTTGAGGACATTATGCTAAGTGGAATTAGACACAAAAAGAAAAGTACTACCATATCTCACTTATATGTGGAATAGATAAAAATTAAATTCCTAGAAGCAATGTCGATTACCAGGGGCCACAGTATGGGGAAAATGTGGAGATGTTGGTTAAAGGATGCAGTGTTTCAGTTATGCAAGGTGGATTAGTTCTAGAGATCTAATGTGCACCATGGTGACTATAGTTAACCATAGTATATTGGATACTTAAAATTTGTTACAAGAGTGGATCTTACATGTTCTCACCACGTGGTTAAATAGGTTAATTATGTGAGGTGATAGGTATGTTAATTAGCTTGACTGTAGTAATCATTCTGCAATGTAGATGCATATCAAAATGTAACATCGTATACCTCAAATATGTACAATTTTTATTAATTTTTTTTCCAAATTCGACATATGAACTTTATTTAATCTTCATTCAAAAAAAAGCTGCTATGAAAGACATTTAGGAAACAATTATAGATATATGCATATAGATCAGATATTAGAGAATGTTGGTGTATTATCATTAATTTTCTTGGTATATTAATAGTATTATGGTTGGCAGGAGAATGTGCTTGTGTTATGAGATGTTTGCTGAAGTAGTTAGTGATGAAGCGTCATTATGGCTGAAATATTCTAAATGGTTCCAAAAATATTAAAACAAAAAAATGCGGCCGGGCGCCGTGGCTCAAGCCTGTAATCCCAGCACTTTGGGAGGCCGAGACGGGCGGATCACGAGGTCAGGAGATCGAGACCATCCTGGCTAACACGGTGAAACCCCGTCTCTACTAAAAAAATACGAAAAACTAGCCGGGCGAGGTGGCGGGCGCCTGTAGTCCCAGCTCCTCAGGAGGCTGAGGCAGGAGAATGGCGGGAACCCGGGAGGCGGAGCTCGCAGTGAGCTGAGAACCGGCCACTGCACTCCAGCCTGGGCGACAGAGCGAGACTCCGTCTCAAAAAATAAAATAAAAAAAAAAAAATGCAAAAATATTATTACACATTACTTTTTCCTATTACAATGGCAATCCATTTTTATTGTAGAATAAATAAATACATACAGAAAAACAAGAAGAAAGTTTACAACCAATCATAAACACAGCTCTTCTCCAGACACTGCTAACACCTTGGTGTTTGTGTATGTGTGTATAATATATACTTATATATGTATACCTCTATAATATATAATGTGTACACTTACAAACATAATAATCTTCTAGTAATATCTTTTCACATTACAACTGTTAGTTGTGTAGAATGAACCCTAATTTATTGTACCCATCTCCTCCAGTGAGTGGAGTTTTACTTATTACTTGGGCCCACTTCTTCCTTTTGGTGCCTGAGGCTTTCCTGAAGCGTGCAAAACTTGGGGTGCTTCTCAATTCCCTCTTGGTGAGACCTTAGCAGTTTGTTTTTTTATCCATTCTGTCAATGAGATTTTCCTGTCGTTTGCATTAGCCCAGAAGGACAAGGAGCATTTTTATCTAGATGAGTGTATCTTATACATAACAAATTGATTACATATCTTTGCTCACTGATACTTTATTTAGCAGGCTAATCTGACAAACTATTTCTCAAGTTATAATAACATTCATTGTGGTGGTAAACTTGATAAAGTTTCTGAGTCTTGAAAAACAGAAGTCAGTTGCTTGCAACTACATTGCATTGTAGGTAATCCAATAAAGAATTTCTTTTCATATTGACAAGATAAAAATTGGCAGGGAGCAGGGGAAAGTGTTAACCTGTTAGGGAAAATGCAGGATAATCACATATGGCAATTTATTGCTTTGGAATCTTTTTATTGTAATATCCTCATTTTGGATGAGGTAATTTGGCATCAGATAGATCCAGCTTCAAATAATGGCTCTGTTACTTTTTCACCTTGTCCAAGTTATTGATTTTTTTCTGCCCATTTTTCTCATCTGTAATATGGATCATGAGGTATGTGTGGAAATCTCATAGGTCTGTTATAAAGATGTAATGAGTAATAAGGTCACGTATTGAAAGCTTTTTGTAAATTATTAAGTGCTAATTGTGATGATTGGGGTGGGATGTAGGTACTGGTGGTGGTAGTGGTAGTAGCAAGAATTAGTAGCAGT
Source organism: Piliocolobus tephrosceles (assembly GCF_002776525.5). Classification (NCBI taxonomy): domain Eukaryota; kingdom Metazoa; phylum Chordata; class Mammalia; order Primates; family Cercopithecidae; genus Piliocolobus; species Piliocolobus tephrosceles. The sequence goes on along the minus strand of NC_045441.1, from coordinate 76,258,408 downwards.
AGTGGCAATAGTGACACAAGTAGAAATATTAGCAATGGATAACGCTACGGAAACATTTATTTTTAATACAAATGTGTTGAGGATAGTGTGATGTTAATCAGATGCATTTATGATAGTGTATTTTTAGACACTCTACAGATGACTGTAAAATAAATTGCATATATTTGGAGGTAGAGGGGAAAAAAGAAATATTACTTGCCCCTAAAATTTTATAATAAAAACTAATGTTTATTTTCTATTTTACTATCTCTAGAAAGCATTCTATTTTATTGTAAATTATAAGAGCAGTTTAATAATAAAGTCTTCTACATAAAACATTTCCACTAAATTTATAGCATCTTCAATCTCTGCTCAAGATTCCTAAATTTGCATAAGTATTCCTTCAATTTAAATTTATATTTGTCATGATTCTTAAATCTTGATTAAAAAAAGTACTCCTTTAGAACTAAGTGATATGAAACAGCTCTCTCATATAATAAATTAACTTCAGAATAACTTTCACATAATACGTTCACTTTGTTTTTTTCTTTGTTTTTACAAAAAGTGCTCTTGGGAAACAGACATGCTTCTGAAACACTCAGTTCACAGCATTCACTTTTTTAGCATTACACATCAGGTATTTTGTGACCTAAGTGACACATAATAAAAAAAACAAACCATTCTTTTCTAGTGGAGGATTAATGAGGTGGATGTTTATTTTGTGGTTATTTTTAGTGAAGAATTAGTACAGTGGCTATTTAAAGAAAACACGCCAACACATCAAAAATATGGAATGACATATTCTATTATAAAGATACATGCACACATATGTTCATTGCAGCACTGTTCACAATAGCAAAGACATGGAATCAACCCAAATGCCCATCAATGATAGACTGGATAAAGAAAATGTGGTATAGACATACTGTGAAATACTATGCAGCCGTAAAAGGAACAAGATTATGTCCTTTGCAGGGACATGGATGGAGCTGGAAACCATTATCCTCACCAAACTAACAGGAACAGAAAACCAAATACTACATGTTCTCACTTCTAAGTGGGAGGTGAACAATGAGAACACATGGATGCAGGGAGGGGAACAACATACACTGGAGCCTGTCGGGGGGTGGGCAGGGGGAGGGAGAGCATCAGGATCAATAGCTAATGTATGTGGGGCTTAATACCTAGGTGATGGTTAGACAGGTGCGGCAAACCACCATGACACATGATTACCTATCTAACAAACCTGCACGTCCTCCACATGTATCCTGGAACTTAAAATTAAATTAAAAAAATATATAGAAAGAATGATATTTAAGACAAAAAAAGATGTTCTTTCTACCTATTTAGATTGTTTAATCTTCAATTAAAGTGTTTGGAAAAGCACATAAGCATGATGATATGAGGTGCTGAAGTAAAACATGTAGATAAATATAAATAAACTCTAAAAATGCCACCCCCTCCACAAAAATCTTCATCAGCACCCTAGAAAGAGGTGTGATTCTTTTCACTTGCAATCCATTACATCGTCAAATATGTAAGCAATAGTCACCTAGGCTCTGAGCCTCATTCATTGAGTATGAGGGACCGTTTTAAAATAAATTTGGGTGGAACAGAGTCATAGTCCATACACTTACAGTCCATTCATTGATTAATTCATGCATTGAACAAATATCTAGTACGTGCATACCCTGAGCCAGGTCCTATGTTAGATGCTAAGAAGACTGTAGTGAACAAGGCACAGTCTTTGCCCTCATAGAACTTATATCTTGGTTGAATGACAAGGGAAGAAATGCAATAAATTAAAGAAACAAGTAGATACAGATGGTGGTGTGTGCTATAGAGGAGAAAAGGAGTGGAGTAAAAGAGACAGACAGCTGGTTGGGAGGAGAGTGTTCTGTGGCATAGGATGGATACAGAGGACTCCCTGGTCTGCTGATATTAGGAGAGAAGCATGGAAAGGAGAAGGAAGACAGTTCTGGATTTCTGGAGGTATTGGATCCAAACCGAGGTGATGCAAAAGCCCTGGTGCAGGTAGAAATTTTAGTATTTTTGAGGGCCAGCTCAAGTTAACTAGCTTCTCTGAGTTGCAATTTCCTCTGTTGTAAAAATGGGGACAATAATAGTACTATGAAGGACAGTTTTGTGAAGATTTAATAAAATAGTGTGTGTTGGCCGGGCGTGGTGGCTCACGCTTGTAATCCCAGCACTTGGGGAGGCTGAGGCGGGCGAATCACAAGGTCAGGAGATTGAGACCATCCTGGCTAACACAGTGAAACCCCGTCTCCACTAAAAATACAAAAAATTAGCCAGGTGAGGTGGTGGGCACCTGTAGTCCCAGCTACTCGGGAGGCTGAGGCAGGAGAATGGTGTGAACCCAGGAGGTGGAGCTTGCAGTGAGTTGACATAGCGCCACTGCACTGCAGCCTGAACGACAGAGTGAGACTCCATTTCAAAAATTAAAAAATAAATAAATAAATAAAAGATAAAAATGAATTAGTGTGTGCTAAATGCCTAGCACAGTCAGTGTTCTGTGAAAATCTTAGGTGCATTTCTTCTGTAAGTATCTACTTACCTTGGTGTTTCTGTACATATGAACTCATGTTGGTGTGTTCAATTACCAGATTGTGTTCCAGAAAACACTAAGGCAGCCCCTGCCTGTGTTAAATGTTTCATGAACCACTTCATGAAGCGTGTTTCCACCTCCACTTATCTTTCTTGAGTCCTGCCACCATTGGTCTACCCAGAGCCTCCTGCTGCTGAGGCCTTCTCTTAGAAATGGCAGGTTTTTGGGTGGGAGATGCTCAGGATCAGCTCTCCTCCATATGTGTTACTCACTCCACCTGTGGGAAATGCATGCACCCATAGTGAGGGGTGGGGCAGATTTCTCTCCATCCCTCCTCTAAACCCTGACATCTCTCCAAGATGTCCCTCTTTTCCAAGCTTATACAGGCAACGGAGTTAAGGCAGCTGAAATGCTCTGCATAAGATAATGGGAGAAATTTAGGATCAGAGTGGGTGTTTGCCCTTGAGAGGAAGCGCTGAGAGAAAATAGGTGAAGAACACCTTTTCAAGTATCATGGTCATGTGGCTGAGAAGCTTTCAAGAATAGAAAAGGCCACTAAGTATTTTTAAGGAGTTGCCTTGTTGCATTGTAAATTCTCTCCATCTTTTCAAACCTTTAATAAGTGGGTCAAAAACCAGGTCTTTGTATGTGGCTTTTTTTTTTTTTTTTTTTGTAGCAACCAAGGAAAGGGGCTGAGTTCTATTTTGTGGTAAACAGAGCTAAAATCAATGCAAAGCCCCATGACCAACAGTAGGCAAATAAGAATTTAGCAGAGGAAGGAAGCAGGAGCCAGCCATGACCATCACTCCATCTCCTAGAGATCTTCAGAAATGTTTCAAGGGCATTGGATGTTTCAAGACAGTAGTATATTGATCTTAATGAGCAGGATGGCCTTAGCTGACATGCATATATGTATGTGAGACTTGCTTTGGGTGGCACCACAGACAAAGACAGGCACTGAATTCTCTGGATAGCAACATGAAAGTGAGGTTGAAGCTGCAGATCTGGAAGGGACTCTAGGCCTGCCTGAAAGTGGGTATAATAGACAGGAGTTGTCCACATTTGTCAATGCCCTTGAGTAGACCAGTGCTCATATCTATCATCACTATGGATTCAAGCTGCATTATTGAGGTTCCAAGAACACATCCAGTATTGGGCACAGTGGGAGTGGCTTATTTAACCTCAGTGGTTGACTAGTTGGGTCTTGAGCTGACACCTTTGATTCTTTAGAACAGAAAGGAAATAAGTTGGAGGAACTTGCCTTGGGCTGCTTCCAGACTGTACGTAGGTAGAAATAATATCAAAGCTAACGTTTATTGAGTACTTAGTCTAAGTAAAGGATTATGCAGGAACTTTATATGTACTCACTCACCTAGTTCCCCTAACAACTCTTTGAGATAAGTACTTCCTAATATTCTTCCAAAACAAGGAGGCATACTTGGACCCAGCTACAGGTTTTGCAAAACTGGAGCATGTGGAATGAATAGGACTGCTGAGGGGAAATTTTGTGAGAAGTAGGAGTTGGTGAAGCAACTATTCAGCAATTCTTTAATAGCAGATAGGCAGTTAGCTTTATCCAGATCCTAATGTCTTTGTCAGGTTTATCGGATGATGTTGCAATTTCATTTGCATTTGTCTGAGGTTTCCTCTGGGACCATAAAGTTTCCCAGGTCAAGTCTTCTCAGGTCCCAAATCTTACTCTGTTTTTGCAACTTCACTCTGCAGAGGAGGGGATGTAGCCCATGGCAAGCAAAAGGGGATGACAATGATGATGAAAGTTAGGAAAAAATTGGACTTCATGGAGAAATTAAGGAGGGTGGTTGAATATAGATCAAATTGAGGTGAACAAAAAGAGTGTGGGCAAGGTTAAAGACTTTGTGCTAAAAGCAAGTGTTGTATGTGTGCTTAGTCATAAAATGTAGCTCTGGAGATCCATTTCAGGGTCTGGTTCTGTGCACATAAATCCCTTTTGGAATTTACACTTTCCTCTATGCAAGTGCATTCATCTTTGGAGCACTAAGTGACCCATTACTGCCCTGGGCGGGGCCAGTCAGGGGTGGGAGGAAGTGATGCGTAATTCACCTCTTGGAAACCCCATCTTTGGGGAAAGTTAATTTACTGCACATTTAAATGTTTGTCTCTCAGTGACCATTAACTTAAACCTGGCTCACCAGAGTAGCTGGCTTTTAATGAGGAATTGCTTTTCTGCAAGAAAAATTCTTGAAATTGTTGGAAAAGGAAAAAGTAAATCCTGGGAGATTGTTAGAACTGGTAGATGTGGCATATTCACTAGCCTTGACTGGATTTCCTTTAAATGCTGAGATGAAAGTCATTCAGCACGGAGCTCTCACCAGTGAGGGTTTAAGAGATTTTGTTCTTGTTCTGTACTACTGCCAGGAACTATAATTAACAGGTAAATGTAAGAGATGGAAATGTATGTTGTTCATCTGATTTAAATACTACTCCTCCTTTAAAAAGCAACATCCATCATAACCAAAGTGTACCTGAATAGTAGAATCTCAGATGTACAGAGGTCTTCCAGAAAGCCACAAAAATAGTGCAATGGTTAGTTTTTCTTTTGGTCTGAACATTGATAAAGGGGCTAGTTTTAGTTTTCCATTAATCTCTCATGTTTCTTTCCTTTTTTTTTTCTTGCAGTAATCTTACCTACAAAATGCTTTAACTGGTATGTTAGAAATCTTTTATTTTTAGACGTATTCACTTTGAATTCTTTCCTTTTTCCTTATTTGGTAAATATTTATCACACTGCCAGGCAACTCAACATTTCTCTTATAGAAAGAAGTGTCCCATAAAAGAAATGCCAAAAATGGTTGCTTAGAAAACCCAAGGGCCCTGAGAGACATATTTCTGCAAGGACTTATACTAAAAGAGCACTAGTGACATATAATCATGAACACTTGCCAGCCTTTGGATATGAAGATGTCACTATCATCATTTTTCAAGCATGTTTTGAAAGTTTTGTTTTGTTTTGGCTCAGTTTGGTTGATTTGGTGTGTGGCTTTTTTGTGTGCTTGCTTGCATTTTCCATGAACTTTCATGGATTTGTATTGACCCATCCATATTTACTTTGTCTTCTTTAGACCAAAAATGGGCTTCAGTGCGGGATAATCAATGAAAAAGATGTATTAATTATAATTTGTCTGTTCAATATGTGCCACTGAGTCTTTTATAAAGAAGAAGTTATATTGCCAGAAAGGCAATGAATGAAACTTGAGTTTCTTTTGTCCTTGTCCTGTGCTGACATCTGCAACTCTCATAGCAGAATTTGGTAAAACTGAATTCAGAGTACTAACCAGAGAGTCAGTAGGTCAGATGCAGTCCAGGAGTCAAGGAAAGGATTGGGAAGCAATGCTGTGGTCAGTTGGGAAATGGGCAATTCCAATCACACTCAGAAAATGGAAGTGAAAATTGGGACCAGGATCATCTTAGAAGCACCAGCAAAAGCATATTGATAAAATACCCAACAATAAAGATCACAAAAATTAGCCACACATGGGATAATCATGACACAATAAAGTTATGAATCACCTCTACATTAGGGTATGTGAACAATTCTGTAGCTACTGGGAAATATCCCTCTGTTTTCTTGAGTCTGACTCCCTGAGACTAGTCTCATAACACTTCAAAATTAAATTGTTTGAGCCAAGAAGGAACAGAGTTGAATAGAATAGACAGGTGTATTTTGGTGTCAGTGATTGTACCATTAAAGTTTTCCTAAATATCTTTTTACTATTATCATTATTTTCTCCTCAGCAGACAACACCAGTTGCAGAAGTTGCGTGATATAATTGAAATTGATTTTTCTTTTTAAGGAGTGTATTTGACATTTCTTCAGTGAGGCTCCAGCTCTCCTCCTTATGCTCGCCCCCAAATCTGTGGTGAAGAAAATATGACTTCAGTTCATCTCATCCTTAATATAGCTTTGGCCTTCCTCTTCACAAAACCCTTACAGCCTAAAAGGTCATGGGCAGCATTTACGAAGCCTGGGATGTGCTACAGGAGAGGCAGTCATGCTTATTTTCTCACAGTTATGATAAAACATGGGGTGGCCCAACTCAGGGCCAATTTGGGGTAGTTTTCTCTGGATTTAGGTTTTGAATGTTTTTTGGGATCTGAGAAGGCTTTTGTTGTTTTCTTTCTTTCCTTCATTACCTATAGTTGTCTGTTACCACTTGAAACAATACATCCAATACAACCTATTAGAGATTAAGATTAAAATATCTTTTCTTATGGCACTATCTGAAACTTATGCTTTAGCTGCTTTTTAAATGCCTCCAGCTCATGAAATGAGAAAGAAACGTTTTCCATGACACGATGGTATCACCATCTCTTTTCAAGGAGGACGATTGCACGCCTACACAGCAGATTTTCTCTGTGTTGTATTCATGCAGCAAAGAGCTGCACTTCTGAATGGTTTCTTGTGTAAGCTCATTCATGCTTTCACCTTGGAGACTTCATCAGACTCTCAGCCAAGTCAAGGTCAGGAAGCACCTGTCCTGATGCTTCTTTTCTGTATACGTTCCTGTGGGGTTCTCCACAGCCTCATGGAACATATTCCTTTTTATCTCTATCAGAATCATGTATGTTTCATTATTTGTAGATGAAAAGAAAACCCCTTGACAAATAGAGAAGGACCTTTTTATTTAATAAGGCTCTGATCACCTGATTGATTCTGAAATGCTTGCTCTGGGCTCTATCTGAATGAGTCTTACAATAGAGAATAAGAATCTTTCCTATCATTTTCTCCCTTATTTTCTTCCTTCCTTTTATTTTTCCTTTCTCTCTTTCATTTTCTCTTTTCCCTGCTTTCTTATTCTGTCTGTTTTACAGCCAGTCCTTCCCGCCCCAGATTACCCGCTCGTCCTCATGATGGAACCTTTTCATCCTTGTAACTCTCGGATTTGTTCCAAGTCACTGTTAATGCATTTATCACTTCTGACATAAGGTGGTAGATTTTTTTAGCTTATACTTTCCTCCCCTTTGCAACTCCCTTCACTAATGGCAAAGAGTGACAACTAGTGATTACAGAAATCTTGAAAATGCCACTGGGAACTCAGCAACAAGAGGTGCCTCATCAAGACTAAGACGTAGATTCAAGATTGGATCCCCAGCAGCTCCCCTCCCCATCCCTTTTATCCCCACTTTACTAGCAAAACCTAAGTAACCTCTTTTTACTTCCTGACCTGGAGGTTCTAAGCTGAAATCTTCAACAAGCCCAAGGGTGCACGTGGCCCTGCTCAGTGCTTTTACGCCATCCTCCCACAGTCTGTCTATTTTGAAGTGAGTGCTATGTTATTTCTGTACCAGGCAAAAACCTTTTTGTATAAATGGAGATATAAAATTTGTAGGTGCTACATAATATGCTTAAAAAAAAAGCTTCAATGTGTTTTTACTTTACCATCCTGCTCCTTATGCCTCGTCCTTCCTCTGTCCTTTTATGCAATGTGTTGCCCTGTGTCTCTTTCTTCATTTTTGGACTTGCTTCAGCGTGTGGCCGCGTTCACAGTGGAGCTTGGGGAATGACTGATCGCCTCAGATCTTCAGGGTCTGCCTGTCCAGCAGAGCTCAGCTTTCACCAGATCTCAAGACTCCAAGGGTGACCATGGAGCAGGATTATGCTGGACAAAATAGCTAATGGCTTTCATTTTGCATGGTAAAGAATTACAATGGTAGGTCCACATCTTAACTAGTTTGTGACTCATTCAGGAAATGTTTCTTTTGTATCTCGTATGTACCTGGCTGTTCTAGTTCTCAGGATATGTAGAGAATAAAACAGACAAGTGTCCCTTCACATACACTTCAGAACATATTTTCATAATCTCTAAGGCATCAGCAGTTTTTATAAGCAACTCTGGCATCTTTTGGAAATAAAATTCCCAAATTTTAATTACTATAAGCATGTATTCAGTTTTATGAGGCTTTTTCAAAAGAAATGGGTGCTGTAAAAACAGAGTTGTAACTTTTTATGTGAGTGGAACAGCGTTTCTCTCCACATTTGCTTTCTCGTATCAAGAGGGAGAGGGAAAGGAAGAAAGGAAGAAAGAAAGAAAGAAAGAGAGAGAGAGAAAGAGAGAGAAAGAAAGAGAGAGAGAGAGAAAGAAAGGGAAAGAAAGAAACAAAGAAAGAAAGAAAGAAAGCGAAACATGTTTGGATTTTTGCCACCTGGTTATGGTTAGTTCTTTATTTTAAAATCGCTTTCAAAACAGATCAGACATTACATTGTTAAAAACAATTTTCACTGTAGGTATTGAATATCATACTGTGCTTGTAGTAATAACTGATAGATATCTAGAATAATCCTTAATGTGGACTGAAACTGTAAAGAACTGTCAATCACTGAGTTTAACTTTAAACACAGATGATTTGAATTTATGTTAGCAGCGTGAGGAAGCAAAGAAGATGGAACAGTGCTGTTTGGAGAAAAGATGATAGGATTACTTCTGCAGTTTGCCGTTCTTGCTAGTTGTTAGAGTCACTAAATCAAGGCAAAGTTTATGAAAAGCCTGTGGTTGGGGTCTCCAACTCTTCATTCCTGCTGAGATTTTCCTATTATAAATCTGCTGTCAGAAATAAGTGCTTTACTTGTGACTTAATTCTATGCAGGCACAAACACCTTGGTTCAACACTTTGGCCAGACAGCCCTGACTGTCTTGAGAGCAACAGAGATCTCATTAACGTGGGCTATTACAAAGAAAAGGGGTTCCCATGCTCTCTGGTCGTCATTCACTGCTCTGGAAACAGCCCTGTGAACGCTAAAAGAAAACATGAACTCCAAGGAAGCAGTAGGGCCGGGATATTGAGAGAGGGAGGGATATTAGGGAAAAGAGAGTATAGGGCTTGTGTATTCAAAAGCATTTTCATGCTCAAAACAGGCAATTTCATGTTTTAATACTTCCCACATCACCTGTTGTTAAAAATTGGTTATTTAAAAATTTTTCTGCTATTACCATAATTAGCTAGATCACACTATGTAGTATGGGAGCCACTGGCCACATGGGGCTATTTAAAGATAATTAAGGTCAATTAAAATTTCAAACCCAGGTCTTCAGTTTACACTAACTCACTTCAAGTGCCCAGTTGCCACGTGTGGTTCATGCAATTGTATTGGACAACACAGAGCATTTCCATCGGCACAGCAAGTTCTCTTGGGCAGTGCTGGTGTAGACGGTACTTGCAGAATATCTCTTGGTCTTTGGCCACTCATCACCTTTACAATGATCAGGCATTTAAGGGCATACGCAATAAAAGCTGAATGCTAAAACTCAATGATATTTCCATTTTTAATATTCTGACTTTATGTTAGATGTCTTCTTGTTTAAAGATATATGGACAATGGGCCGGGCATGGTGGCTCACGCCTGTAATCCCAGGACTTTGGGAGGCCGAAGCAGGCAGATCATGAGGTCAGGAGATTGAGATCATCCTGGCTAATACAGTGAAACCCTGTCTCTACTAAAAAAATGCAAAAAAATTAGCCAGGCGTGGTGGCGGGCGCCTGTAGTCCCAGCTACTGGGGAGGCTGAGGCAGCAGAACGTTGTGAACCCGGGAGGCAGAGCTTGCAGTGAGCGGACATCATGACGCCACTGCACTCCAGCCTGAGCCACAGAGTGAGACTCCATTTCTATATATATATATATATATATGGACAATGACTTTTTGCCTTCTTTTAATATGTCTTTTGAATATCATATGTCAGTGCTATGCAACATGTGCTCCCTGGAATGGATCCAGTCCATAAACTATTAGTTATCGGTCTATAGAGAAGTAAATAAAGAAATCAAGAGTAAGCCTTTAAAAAGTTTTATAGGGATTTAACATTGCGGTGACTTCCAGGCATTCGTGCTGGTTTCGATAAGTATGTGAGGTGATGAATATATGAATTAGCTTGGTTTAGTTATTCCACAATGTGTACTTGTATGAAAATATCATGTTGCCTGCCATAAAAATACACACTTTGTCATTTTTCCATTAAAAAATAATTTTTAAAACAATTTGCAACAGATTGGAAATTTTGATTTATTTTATTAATTTTTTTTAAAGACAAGATCCCACTCTGTTACCCATGCTGAAGTACAAAAATGCAATCACAGCTCGCTGCAGCCTTGACCTCCTGGGCAGAAGCAATTCTCCCACCTCAACCTCCTGAGTTAGCTGGGACTACACACCTAGCTAATTTTAAATTTTTTATTTATTTAATTTTTTATTTTTAGGGACAGGATCTCGCTGTGTTGCCCAGGCTGGTCTCAAACTCCAGGCCTTGAGCAATCCTGCTGACCCAGCCTCCTAAGTGGTGGCAATTTAAAACAAGAAATAAACTTGCTCTTCACCACAGAGAGTTGAGAAGAAAAGATGTATGAAAATGTTCACTTTTGGAAACACATTAACCAACTCACCTAAACATTTCAAACAGGACCAGCTTATATGCAAGGAACAAAAGCTCAATTCAGGAAAAAGCTATATTAAATGTATAATTATTTGACATGACTGTGAACATAGCCTACAGTAGTTTTCTCATTCACTCTTAATGCACGTTAAGGATGTTAATGCCAAGTGCTCTTTCCTATAAATCCAGCTCCACTTTTATGTAACATTCTTTATCTAAGGGATCTTTGACCCGAGTGGGAGGAACAGGTGCCTGTTACCAAGAGTAACATAGTGCTTGTTTATTATATTTGGCTAAGTTTGGAAGATTTGTGCTTTAGCTAATAAAAGTAGCTACTGTTTGCAGAGTATTACAGTATTTGAATTGAAAAGTGTTATGCTTTACTGTATCTCCATACAAAGGAGAGGTTTTCCTGTGATGTGATTGACAGTCTGTAAGAGGAGTATCCCTAGCTGTGTTCCAGTTTCATCCCTGGGTACCTGGCCACATTTCAATGCACTTGGCTCACAGAGATCAGAGGCTATGTGGCACGTGCATGTGGAGTTGCTACGTAAATAATATGTAGTATTAAGTACTTATTTGCTAGCTTCTCTGACTAAACTTAGAGGTCGGCAGAGAAGGTGGCTGTACTTAGCCACCTTTGCTATCTCCCTCGACTTACACAACAGGTGCTCAGTAAGACTCTTTCTTTCTCTCTCTCTCTTTTTTTTTTTATTTTAAGTTCTGGGATACATGTGCAGAATGCGCAGGTTTGTTACATAGGTATACATGTGCCATGGTTGTTTGCTACACCCATCAACCTGTCGTCTACATTAGGTATTTCTCCTAATGCTATCCCTTCTCTTGCCCCCTACCCCTGACAGGCCCCAGTGTGTGACATTCCCCTTCCTGTACCCATACATTCTCATTGTTCAGCTCCCACTTATGAGTGAGAACATGCGGTGTTTGGTTTCCTGTTACTGTGTTAGTTTGCTAAGAATGATGGTTTCCAGCTTCATCCATGTCCCTGCAGATGACATGAACTCATTCTTTTTTATGGCTGCATAGTATTCAATGATGTATATGTGCCACATTTTCTTTATCCAGTCTATCATTGATGGGCATTTGGGTTGGCTCCAAGTCTTTGCTGTTGTGAATAATGCTGCAGTAAACATACGTGTGCATGTGTCTTCATTTAATTGGCTTCTGGAATTACATGATGCAGTTAAAAAAATATTAATACTCAAGTCCATCATTCAATTCATTTAATATGATACCAAATCACTGCCTTGACATCATGATTTTGCTTCATCTGGTGGTTGTGTAGCCCTGGACATGTTGAGTTTAAACTCCAGCTTGGTCGATGGCTTATTGAATAATCAGAAAACCCTGATTCCAAATTATTGATATTTCTTAGCTCTAAAAACATAATCTTGGTTTGCAGTAGGGGCAATATAATAAATAAATGACTGTAAGATACTTCACTATGAAATAAGGCTAAAATATTCCTTATGTGAAATATTACTACCAGAAATTCTCCAGCACTCATTGGAACTTTCTGTAAGACATCTGTCTGTCAGAGGAAGTTGTGAGTTGCTGCTTAGAAATTCAGAATCAGTGGCGTTTTCGTAAACCTGGCATTTGGAAAGTGAATTTCAGGACAACCTTCTTCCTCTACCCCACCCCACCCCTCCATTTATTTGTATCACAAAACCGCCTCTAAAGTCAATATCCCCCGCCCCGCAAAATAAATATGTTATCCAAGATCTTTATCCCCTCCTCCTCCTCCTCCTCCTGTTGCTGCTGCTGCTGCTGCTGTTTGCTCATCAATGCAAGATTTCAGAGTTGTTCATCTTCCAGAAGCTCCCAGTCCCTCGATCTTGTCTGAGGAGTTCTTGATTGGGCACCCATCCATCAGAAGAAGGAGAAATTTCTGGCCCTATAGACATGCAGGTCCTCTTGCAGCCCATGATCTTGCATGAACTGGAGATGTCAGGATTGGGAAAACAGCTCCTGCAGCCTGAATTGGGAGGAGCAGTCGGAGCCAGGAAGCACATCTGGAGCAGGAAAGTGTTTGCTGATTGTGGAATTTACAAGAAAGGACACACCCAGGAGTAGGCTCTGAAAGGGGTGAAGGTCTCCATCCCCAGGATCACAGAACTTGTCCTTGTGGCTTTGATCTTAAGCCACATTTAAACTCACAGGAAATACCACCACTCATGAGAGCCTTCACTGGGAGAAAATACAGGCTGAGTGTTACCCAGTTTATCACAATTACAGGTATATGGCTTCAGTGAATGAGTGGTTCTAAATGTCATAGGTCAGAGTTTCCTAATCTTGGCATTATTGGCATTTTGGGCTGGTTAAGTCTTTGCTGCCAGAGCTGTCCTGTGCATTGTAGGACATTTAGCAGCATCTCTGGCCTCTAATCATGAGATACCAGTAGCAACCACCTACAGATGTGACAACCAGAACATCTCCAGATTGAACATTGCCAAATGTCTGGTTGAGAACCAGAACCATAGAAAGACTCTCAAAGGATTGTAGATGTGCCATTATTTCTCAGAAAAATCTAGTAACTTTCTTCTATGATTAAGAAAATTATATGATTAAGAAAGGTAAATGATTAAGAAAGGTATGCTTTATAGCCAGATGCAATAGCTCACAAGTGTAATCCTAGCATTTTAAGAGGCTGAGGCAGGAGGATCATTTGAAGTCAGGAGTTCAAGAGCAGCCTGGGCAACACAGTGAGACTCCGTCTCTACAAAAATTTTTTTAAAACATTGGCCCGGGAAGCTGAGCAAGAAGGATGGCTTGAGCCCAGGAGATCAAGGCTGCAGTGAGCTGTGGTCATGCCACTATACTCTGGCCTGGGTGACAGAGTGAAACCCAATCTCTTTAAAAAAAGAAAAGAAAAAGAAATGTATACTTCATGTTATAACCAAAAAGTATGTATAAGCACCCACTTGTATGAGACACTCAGTTGAGTTCTAAACAAATCAATACAAACTTGTATCTCTAAACATGAATTTTCCAAGCTAATCAACAAATTTTTGCCTTGTAGAGAATCTGAAGATAAATCATGTTGAGAATACATTGATAAAAAGTTGACATTGATTCTGTCCTAAAATATGCCTTAACGAACTTGTCTGTTAATTCCATGTGCAGAAATTGAGCATCTACTATTTTCCAGACATTTGACCAGTAAGGAAAAAATAAAACATGATTATGGCCCTTGAGGAGTTTTAAGCATAGCAAATGCTATCATTTGGCATACAAATGACAAATGGGTAGGTTGCTCTACATAGAGGAGAAGCAGCTAAATCAAACTGAGGGGTCAGGGCAAATGTTCCAGGGAGGTAAACTTGAAGCTATGTTTTGAAGGATGAATAGGAGTGGAGAAAGAAGCAAAATCAAGGACACTCCAGGTAGAGGGAACAGTAGGTACAAAGGCTCAGAGGAATGAAGTGGCACAATGTGGAGATCTATGAAAGGCTCTGAATGCTTGAGTGAAGTCATCATGTGGGGCTGGGGTAGGGAGTAAGAGCCATATCTTGCAAAGCTTTGGGTGCTGAGCCTGAAGGCACAGTGGAGATGCACTGGAAGAATTTTAGCACGGGCATGACAGGGCCTTTTAGCAACTTCCAGCAACATTGGAAGGGCTCAGACCAGCAAGCTAGGAGGCAGCAGCAGTGAAAATTGACAAAGGCCTAAATCAAGGCCATGTCAGTAGGTTGAGGAGGAGAAAGGGGAAGAAAATCTTTCAGATATTAAGAAGGTCAAATCTATAAACTGATTGAATGTGGTGAGTTGACATAGCGGAGACATTTCTGACAGATCCCAGGATTCTAGCTTAGATGACAGTGACTGGTTCTCAATCCCAAAGTTAGGATCCAGGAAGAAGATTAGTTTGGGGAAGAGAACAATGAAACAGTATGGTGGAGTGGTTAAAACCTTGAATTGTAAAATTAAATTAGACCTGGGTTTATATACCAGCTCTATTCTTTACCAACTACATGAACTTTCTTGGACTCATTTAACTTTGCTAAACCTTGATTTCCTCACCTGTTAAATGGTGCTATTAATATAACTTACTGATATATTATTGTAAGAATTGAATGAGAGAATCATTGAGAAAAACAATGCTTAACACCTATTAAGTCCTTAACACATGTTAGCCAAGTTAGCAGCATCCCGAGCCCAAGCAGTCCAACTGCAAAGTCGATATTCCTAACCATTTCAATACGCTGCCTCCTTGGGGCAATTACATGTAGATTAAAATAGTTGAAATATAGACTCCCCTAAGGGGACTTGTGCAGTGTGAGGATAAAAAACTAGGCAAAGGTTAGATCACAGGAGATCATATATGGTAAGGACTTTGGCCTTTACATTGTGTGTGAAATGAGAAAATGCTGGATTTTTTTTTTTTTTTTTTTTTGAGACTGAGTTTTGCTCTAGTCACCCAGGCTAGAGTGCAGTGGTGCTATTTTGACTCACTGCAATCTCTGCCTCCTGGGTTCAAGCTATTTACCTGCCTCAGCCTCCCGAGTAGCTGGGATTACAGACGGACACCACCACTCCTGGCTAATTTTTGTGTTTTCAGTAGAGACGGGGTTTCATCATGTTGGCTAGGCTAGTCTCAAACGCCTGATCTTAGATGATCCATCTGCTCAGCCTCCCATAGTGCTGGGATTACAGGCATGAGCCACTACACCTGGCCAAATGCTGGAATTTTAAGCAGGGAGATGGCATGTCCCAATTTTTATTTCAGAATGCTTATGTCAGCAGACAGGGATGACCTACCAGTGTAGGAAGGCAATGGCCAGAAAGGCCCACCAGCCTTCCTTTTTCTTGTTTTCCTCCTAGTGTATACAACACTCAGTTGGCAAACTTGATTTGTCCACTTCTTAGTAAAAGAGAAGCAGAAGAGTGATAGAAACTTGAGGTGTTTCAAGTATGTCAGCATGGAATATCCTTTCACTCAGTTGTTCCCACAGCTGCAGATAATGTGGAACCAGAAAATTTGACTCCTCCTTAAAAGGACAATAGTTGATACTGTGCAGAGCAGGCAAGGAAGTTCCTTTGCAGATGGATACAAGCAGCCAAGCCTGTGGGACCACAGTAGGCACCGATCCAGATAATAAACCCTGTTCAGCATCGTCTAGACCTGTTTGAGTGATTTGGTTTAATTAGCCTTTCCAAGAAAGAATCTTCAAATTTTAATAGTGCATAGTTATGCTTGTAAATGTCTCCGCCAAGCATGGGCTCTAGAAGTGAGGATTTGATAGGCCACAGTGGCTTGGCTGGAAGCCACAGGGTAGCTTTAATAACTTTGTATAATCTAATGACGTCATGCAAGCAGAAAAATGTGGATTAGAAGGGGAATAAGTAAATGAGGTAGTAGCATTCTCGACAGGTGAAGCTGGCTGAGAGCGTGTCAGGTAATCCTCTGCCTAGACGTAGTTCTCCTTCAAATCTCATTGGAATTGGGGCTTCTCTTAGTCTCCATGACAATGTTACTACCACAGCATGGAGAGAGCACTGGAGAGTCAGCAGGTCTTATTTCTAATCCGAGCTCTTCCATCAGCTGGCTGTGTGAGTTTAGGGACCCTTCAACTCCATGGATGGCAATGGTACATCCATTCAGTGAAAAAACTAACCAAGATAATTAAGAAGGAGGAGAACGTGGAGAAGAAGGATGGAGAAATGAAGAAGAAAATAATAATTTCCACTTACCTAGTTTTTATTTAATTTGCTGAACAACATGCTATGTGATTTGCACACTTGATCCTTCCATCTTATGACAATACTTCCATAGTCGTCTCTATGGATTTTTTTCAGTTGTTTGTTTTCATGCTTCTGCATTTATGTGAAAGCACTGGGAACAATATAGAATGGCAGAAGATGAACACAAATCCTCCCTGTATAGTAGGAGGTAATATTTTGAAACCTCAAAGGCTCAAACAGTGGCCAGGGACAGAGGATGAGGTTGGCACATATGGTAGAAAACACAAATCTGGTTCTGCTTCCTTTCTCCTCTGTCCACCCATCTGAAGACTGCATTATGGCCAGGGCCAAAGCTGTAGCCTGTTGAGTAGATAAATACCAGAACATACTTATTTTAAATCTAGTTGTTTCCTTGCTCCCACTGCTCAATCAAAACTCAAGGCCTTAGCCCAGCTTCCATGCTTCCACCTAGCTTCCTGCCTTTCCACCATTCTCTCCCCTTGCTCCTTTCTCCACATGGCTTGTCTTCCCTTGACCTTGAATTGCGCTCACTCTCTCCTGACTTCACACCTTCCTTCATTGTGTACCCAGATTGGCTGAACCCACAAGTAAACAGTCCTTTTTGGGGTCAGACATTGGTCTGACAGCTCAGAGTAGAGAGAGAATTCAGTACTCAATTTTATTCACTATGTTTATTGACCTTTAAAGAAGCATGATGGGAGCCCAGAGCATCTAACCTAGAGGATGTAGCTGGGAATGCCCTTTCCTCTGCCCATCCTACCCTTACCTGCCCTTAAAGCTAAGCTCATGCCTGCAGCAAACCCAGCTCCATCTGATTGCCCGTTCTGATGACCCATAGCTTACACCCTCTTTCTACTCTCTTTTTTTTTTTTTTTTTTTTTTTTTTTT
>NC_045441.1:76058060-76240744 GCF_002776525.5 Piliocolobus tephrosceles | reverse complement strand
TTTTTTTTTTTTTTTTTTTTTTTTGAGGCGGACTCTCGCTCTGTCGCCCGGACTGGAGTGCAGTGGCCTGATCTCAGCTCACTGCAAGCTCCGCCTCCCGGGTTTACGCCATTCTCCTGCCTCAGCCTCCGGAGTAGCTGGGACTACAGGCGCCCGCCACCTCGCCCGGCTAGTTTTTGTATTTTTAGTAGAGACGGGGTTTCACCGTGTTAGCCAGGATGGTCTTGATCTCCTGACCTCGTGATCCGCCCGTCTCGGCCTCCCAAAGTGCTGGGATTACAGGCTTGAGCCACCGCGCCCGGCCTTCACCCTCTCTCTACTCTCAACAGGACTAGGAGACTATCTCACACAACTTGGAACCTTATTTCATATTTTGTTGTTTGAACTATGTTTAGATGCTTTATGCTCCTCATTCCCAAATCCTATTGCAACTAAATGATGGCTGCTTCTGTGGGTCTTTCTAGCCCTTTGTTTCTGTGATTATTACTAATTAAAATACCTTCCTTCTCTTTCCTATTGCATAACTTTCTTCCTACCTTTGCACATTTTTGTGGCTGGGTGGGCCATTGGACACCAAGAAGCTGTAATTATTATCACAATTACCCCACCTTAATAACTAACACCTTATAGCATTTTACCACTGACAAAGCAGCTCTGTACCATTATCTCATTGTTTCACACAGCAATTCTGTTAAGTAAGTAGCACAGAAATTAGTATCCCTCATTTACAGATATTAAAGTAGATCTTAAAGAAGCTGAAGAATTTATTGTTTACATACCATATAACAAAATATAGTGAATAAGACCATACTTTCCTGTGCTGTCTCTTGGGAAAAAAAAATAAGTAGATAATTTACCTACTACAAAATGTGTGATGGGAAACTATCCTCCTGGGTAATGGCACTGCTAATTACCCAGGGATCCTTAGAACCCTCTTTGGACATCAGTTGAAACACTATTGACTTAAAATGCTGCTTCTCAACAGAGCTGAGTGGATCAAATAGCAAATGTGAATGACTCTATTTAACTTGGTGTTTATCTTGGTATTTCGGGCCTTCCATTATTTCCTCTCTGATTTACCTGCCCCTCACTGTTTACATCTTTGCACTGCTATATATTTGTACATGCTTCTTTCTCTTCCTGAAATGAAACTCCACATTCTCCTCTCTACGTCCTTATTTAGGTCCCACCATTCTTCAAAATCCAACTCAAATTGAACTCCATAAAAAACCCACTTCCTTTTCCTTTCTCTCCACTTGTCCTATCTCCACCAGTTGTTAACCTCACCTCTATTTAATTTTCAGAGCACATCTCCAGGCATTCTCTCTTCTGATGTAGATATTTACATACATTTGTTGTTTCCCTGCGTGAATGCCAAATTTTTTGGCTTCAAGCTTCTTTCTTGATTCATTTATGTGGTCATCATAAAGCTTAGTCTATGCCTTCAATATACCGGGTTTTGAAGAACATGTGTTCAATTATAATGAATAGAAGAATTATTGTTAAAGGGGGCAATTTAGGTTGGATTGAGGACACCCAGCATGAAACTGAAATGACTGAGAACAGGCAAAAAATTCATGACTGCATGCTCTAACCACTAGACTATTTTCCATTCTGAATAGGACAATAGTGGTCATTATTTTGTTGCCACAGTTTCATTCTCACACTCACACTGAGCCTTTGAAGTGAAATCTCTCCTAGCACCATTGAGGTTGGGAGGATTGCTCACTACTTGGAGGGATTGTCGATAGAAAGTTATGAAGTCCCTGGTGAAATGCTGCTCAGTTTATTCTCTAGAGATTCAGATTCTTTTGACCAACCTGATGTTTCAACAGCTTGAAAAACGAAGGAAAGAACCATGTCTGTCTAGACTGACCAGAAAGTAAAAACAAGGGATACTTTGAAATCTGACCACAACTGAGAGTTGTACTTAGTCCAAGTAACTGGAAAATCAGTTTCTTGGATTAGACAAATGCTTCCCTTAAGACTCTCAAACTGCTAGCTTTCTTCTTTTATAATTAATAGAAAATTATTACACTGACAGACAAGAGACTTCATATTTGAGCCAATGGGAAAACCTGACGTTGAAACCAGGGGAAATAATTTAGCCCCAAATAGAGTTGTTAACGCCAGGATAAAAGCAAACAAATGTGCTAATGATCTTCTCTGAGAATCTGACTGTGATGAATTTTGATGAATTCCCAGATGGAAAATATATCTCCCTAGGCTGGGAATTGGACACTAGAATGAGAAAATAGTGAAATAGGTGTCAGCAAAAAGCACTCCAAAGATCTTATTTCCATTTTCTAGAGAACAAGAATTCTAAAGAGATAGACAATTCCCTTTTCAAGGAACCAGATCTGTGTGGTTGTAAGCATCTATGACAAAGTTGGTGGTGGGCATGGGGCAGGGGGATGTCCTGATTTCCCTCATAGAATCTGCCATTGCTCTGCTGGCCTATAGAATTGATGGGAGGGGAGAGTTTTGATACAGCAGCTGCTTTGATGTTCTCCTGTGCAGTCATATTATCACCCAACAAACATTCATTGCCATCTCCCATATGCCCAGCCCTTTCCTAGGTACTTTGGATACGGCAAAGAAGAGACACAGTCTTTGCTATTGTGGAATTCTCATTCTAGAGGGTCTAGAATTCTCATTCAATTCCCACCACTAAAATATGAACAGACAATAAATACATACATAAACAAATGTGGAAGTTCAGATAGTAGTCAGTACTATGCAATTAAAAAACAAGTGAGGGTGAAGGGAAAACAAGTGCCATGTGCCAGGGCACAACAGATAGTGGTATGTTGCTATATTAACTGGGGTTGGAAGAGAGGAGGCCTCACAGATGATGTGACATTTGAATAAGGACCCTAAAGACATCATGGAGAAAGATGAATGTTTGGATGAAGAGTATTCCAGGTACAGGGAATACCAATGCAAAAGCTGTGAGGTATGAGTTCTTGACAACATCAGCAAATGTCCAAGAAGCTAGCTCAGTTGAAGTATAGTCAGCAAACCAAAGAGTGGTAGCCCATGCATTATGAGATAGATCTGGACACATGGCATGGTCTTGTGTTGGGGAACACAAAACTCTTCAAGGAAGACTCCATGCGGTAGATGGGAGCATGGCTATACCTACACATGGACTGTGAAGCATCCGACTGGCCATGTTGAAACTATAATAGGCAACTGAAACTGGAATAGGCAAGGAAAAAGAAGCTGGAGTCAGTTTGACAGGATACAGCTAGTAGCTTTGTTTTCAACTGTGCTCCAAATATTGTTGCAACTTCCACAACTTTTCCTTTCCACTGGACATGTTTACTTTCACCTCCAAACTCTTTAACATACCTTCACCCTTCACAGCCTAGTTCAGGCAGTCTGGCACCAGTGTGGACACAGCTGAAACAGAATGGAATGTGGAGTTTCAAAAACTGGGGTTCAAAAATCTGTAATTTAGTAGTTGAGCAATGTATATAACCTCTTTGAGCCTCAATTTTGTAATCAATAATAACAAAATGTTTTTAAATGTATAAAGTAATTAAAGTATTGCCATTATCCAAGGAGGGTAATTCTGTTATCTACAGCTGAGGAAACTGAGGGGCAAGGGTTAAGTAAGTAACCCATGATTATTTCTAAATTGTAGAAATGTAAAAATGCTAGCACTTGCAGGATTTGAACCCAAGCAATATGGCAACTCATGCATTTAACCCCACATACCTTGCAGGATGGTGTGCATGCTGAAAGGATTATCAAGAAAAAATAACAAAGAAGATACTAAATCATTGTTAGTTCTTGACGACTCACACATTTTTTATTGCAAGTGACTGAGGAATCAACCAAAATTACTTATGCCAAAAGAAAGTTTGTTGGCTGTTATAAATAAAAATTGGCCCTAGGCACTGGGGTCATACTAGCTTCAGCTACTGCTCAATTTAGGTTCCAAGTTGCTATCATGATCCATCTCTTAGTCCTGCTTTATCTATTCCTTCTTTTTTATGTTCCATGTGGTGAGCCATGGCAGCTTCAGTTCCACAGCAGTACAACACCCAATCCAGTAGAGGAGAGGAGTTCACTTTCCTGATGGTGACCATGTGTTCTGGTTTAGTCGGAACAGTCACTCAGTCCAATAGAAAAGAGGAGTCTACTTCTGTAACAGGAGATACATCCAGAATTTCCCAAGACAGTCACCTAGTCCAAAGGAGGTGGACTGACAGGTATGATGACCATAGGTCTGGTTTTCCCAGGCACTCTTTATTCACACCTGTCATTGCAGCTTAATTATTAATTGTACCTCCATTCTCTCTCGGAAGTATCCCAATTTATGGTAGATGTATATGGTCATTTTACTAATAGTACAAGGAAAAATAGTCTCATTGATCCTCGCCTCAGATACAAAGTCTTCCTCTAAATCTTAAAGAGTATTTACTTAAAGGAGAGAGGGAGGATGTGTCCACCAAAGAATAGAGGGACTGTTATCCCAAGAAGTGGGGTGGTGGGTTCTGGATGGTCAAAACCACAAATGTTGATTACATTTCCCCTTTTCTCTTTATACTGTTTGGTACTATTTAGCAGTAGAAAGGGTTTGGGAGTTGGAAAAACATGAGTTTGACTCTTGAATCTACTGCTGCGTGTAGCTCATTCACCTTAGTGGAAGTGTCTTCCCTTTCTAAGCCCCAGTTTCCTTATATGTAGAAAAAGCTCATAATACCTGCCTCAGTGAGTTATTATGAGGATTCAATAGACTGATAGACATGCAGGATTCAATAAATCAATAGCTACTGTTTTTCCATGGTGCCTGGAATACATCTTACCACACAATATGTGGTCAGTAAGTACCTGGTGACCGGTGACTGGGACAGGAAACAAACAAGAAAGGACCGTGAACCTCACAGTGGGTGCAGGGAGGCATAGGTGAGTGTAGACAAGAGTTGCTGTTAGTGGTGGTAGGGCTTAGTGATCAAGGAAAGGAAAACACTTTGATGCTGAGTGAGGAGATTCATGATCCAACTGAAACATTGGGGAAACCACTGAGAAAATGTCCTTTTTAGAACTACTGGGGAAATTGGAAATTATTAAAATTTAAAACAGTCAAAATATTTACTAGACACCCATTTTGGGGCATACAGATATGAATAATTAATGGATCCTACTCCCAAGAATTTGGGAGGGAAAAACTCATAAATGTAGAGAAATATGTTCTACTTACAATTAATATGTCATGGCTGGAAATGATAAATGCCACAATCTTAAACATAATAGTTCTTTAGTTGGATGAAGAAAAGGTTGTAGGAGATACCCAACTGAAGTGCTATGAGAGGTTAAAGGAAGAAGAAATCCCTTTAACAGGTAGAGCAGGAACAACCTGGGGGACTGTTGGGTGGGGGGAGTCCTTAGAATCAGGTCATCGGTGTAGCTGGATTAACGTGTAGGGAAGATTAGAAAGTATTGGAGGCCTTGGACACTCCAGGTGCACTCTTACCCTTGTGTTTTTGTTTCCTTTGCCTAGGTTGCTCTCCCACAGGGGTCCATATAACCTGATCCCTCACTTCCTTGAGTGTTTTACCAAATGCCACCTCTCAGTAAGGACCTCCCTTGCTCTCTGTGTAAAATTGTGACACCTACCACTGTCTTTTTGCCTTTAGTGCTTGCAGCTCTCTAACCTGCTATATACTTCAACTGTTTATCTTGTTTATTCTCCATCTTCCTGCTAGAATTCCAGTTCCATGAGGGCAGGAAAGTTTTACTTGTTTTGTTCACTGCTGCATCTCCAATACATAGAATAGTACCCAGCACATAGTAGGTGCTCATATTTTGTAACAGAAAAGGAAGAGGAGAGTCTGACTGAGGGGAAGCATGAACCAAAGTACAGGCGGCATGTGGAAATGTGTGCAGCAGATACTGTGTTGGTGCAGGCAGACTGGAGTTTGCATGTGTGTATATACATGTGTGTGTGGGGGTGAACACAGTAGAGGAAATTTGAACAGGAAGCACATATTGGGGCCAGACCTTAGAGGACTTGAAGACTAGGCCAAGGAACTCAGCATTTACTCTGCATGTCATAGAAGCTATCAAATATTTCCACCAGGAAATTGATATGAACAAGTTGTTTAAAGAGGATTGATCGGACAGTGTTGTTTGTAGCAAGAGTAGGCGTGGAAAGAGGTTGGAGGTAGGGAACAATGACTAGGTGCTGCATAAAAAGCCAAGGTGGCCTTAACCAAAAAAAAAAGGAGGTTGGAAATGGAGAGAATAAAGGGAGATGTGCAAAAGAAGGGTATACAAAGAGATAGAATTGACGAGATTTGATCCTATTAATAAAAGGAATGCTAGAGAACATGTACTAATATTAGTGGGATGACCTATGTATGCAGTGATTCATGTGACAACAGCTCTAACATTAACAGAGTTAGCGACTCTTAGGTATGGAAGGTACCACTTTGTCCTTAGGAACAATTTCCTTACAGCGGAAATAGTGTTTCTAAATGGTTTCTATTTATTTTACTCTTTTTAAAAACTGGTTAACATAACACAATAACAATTCTAGTATGTGAAGACCTTGAGTGTCTGCCTTCCTTTGGGACAGATCTACAGTTACTCCTAAAAGTTAAATATAGTGACATCTCTATCTCTGTGACTCCGGTTTTCTTTTTCACAAGCAAGGTTCCCACCAAGAGAAACTGCAGATTTGCACTTTGCGAAGACTTAGTAGAGAAAGCAAAAGAATAGAGAATGGAATTATCCAAAAGCAGAAGTAGATAGCAGAAAGGATTTGAGTCTGAAAAATAGAGGAGTCCCTCCTTATTTTCCAAGCAGCCAAGAATTGCATCTTCAATTGTTTTGAATTTTTTGCTCTCTGTGTGTGTGTATGTGTGTGTGTGTGTAGGCATGTGCATGCATATGTGGACAGATACATATATAGGGCTGCCAAGGATAGCCATAAAGGCTGTGTCTTACACACCTCAAGGAGGCCCTATTCACATAGGCCATAATGGCGATGCTGCTTTCTGGAGTTGTGCAATGGGATGGCCTTGCTTACAAGAATGTAGGGAAGAGAACTGACTTGAGAAGTGGCTGTGCTCTTTCAAAATATCTCACCTTCCCACATCCCATAAAATCTGCAATTTGCCATTATAGATAAATTTATTTGGATAACCATTATGTAGTCTATCAGTTTCAATTAGTTCATCCAACTATTCTCTTCAGTAGCTAAAGGATCCATGACTTTCCGAGAAATCTTGGATAACAAGGGCCTGAAAGATCTAAGACTGAAGATAAGGAAGATAGTGGAGGAATGGGTTCTGACAACAAACTTGGCCTCTTTTATGCACAGTTGAGTCAAAGGCTGCTCTGCTGTGAGCAATACTGGAGAATTAAGTTAGGATCAGATGGTAGTGGGCCTTAAATGCTGAGCTAATCTAGGAAATAGGGAGCCATTAAAGGGGTTTAAGAAGAAAGAAGAAAAACGTATGGAAACACAGATCAGTCAGGCCTTCTTATCTCCAGACATCAAACTGCTGAAGGTATCCACAGACTCCTGCCTGAGTATCTCTGAGGAGGTCCTTGTTCTCTTCCTCATCTCTGTCCTTCCATGCAAGCTGACTGACCCATGTCAATTCAATTCAATACATATTTACTGTGCATATATTACATATCAGTGCTCTTACAAGTTTCAGAAACAGCTGCTTAAAAAGTACTATTCTCTGATTTCCCCTCTCATTTTAAATATTTTCTTTCATTTCCTCCTATTTGCAATGCCTTGGGTGACATTCCATCAGGAAGTAAACTTTCCAAGTACTGTCATGTTAGAGCCTTAGGAGAGATCTGATGTGGCCTAGAGTGTTAACAGGAGCGCTCTGTATGATGAGAAATGTATGTTTTCTTTACTCTGGCCAGATTTTTCTAGACCAGAAAGTGAAGGTTTTTTCAATATTAGCATGTAGTATATTTAACAAAGTGCTTACTGAAAATCCCACAAAATATGTCTTTCCTGCATATTTTTAAAGCGTAGAGGCGCTCACCTTGGTTTGTGTAAGCATTCAGTGGTGCATGTTATACTTTATCTTGGCTGCTGTGATACATATTGGGAGGGTGGCTCTCTCTGGACTCCCGGCAAAGTTGGCAAGCTGTATCCAAAGTTGGTCCAAGGGTAGGGTGGCCTGAGTGAGTTCTGCGCGAGAGTCCTCACTGTCTGCTGTGCAAATACATGTCTAAATTCACAGTCTGATTCATCACACCCGCTGGCAACTGCCCTGACCAAAGTCAGGTTCTCAACGGCTGCCTGGACTACGGCTATGGCCTACCTTCTTACTGTGCCCTGGCTTCAGTCTTGCCCACTCTCCTGCAGCCTCCACGTTGCTGTCATATCCTTAAACAAAATCAGAACTTGACCCTTGTGTGTTTTAAAGCCTCCAGTTTCCCTGCAGGGTAGATTGACAGCAATGATTTTCATTGAGGGTCAAGCCATCCCCAGACAGATATATCGGAATCTGCACAAAGGGTATGCGGGGGAAGAGAGAAGTGTGGCTTCAAAAGCCATATTTAGCATCCCCAGTGCCTTGGGTTTCTTTTGAAATTGCTAATGATATTTATGGACTGAATGCGATTTTAAAGTGGGCTACTGATCTCTAGGAAGAAGTCCACACTTCTTGTTCTGCCATTCAAGGCCCTACGTGATGTAGTACCATTAGTAATTTCCAGAACAGTCTTCTGTTTTCATATTGCCAGTCTCAGTACTTAACGTTGATAATACTAAAAAGAGTAGGTCTTTGAGGGACATTTACTCTGGTTGTAGAGAGAGATGTAAAAAACTAATTTTATACGGTATGAGATGTGTTATTGTAGAGATATTTACAAGGTGGGTGGCAGAACAATGGAGGGGATTCACAAATCTGTTTTAGAGGAAGAGTTAAAGCTGCTAGAGCTACATCATAAAGGGCTGTAAAGACAGGCAGATTCAAGACAGATGCTGGAGGTGGAATGGACGGGACTGAGACCCCCCTGCTCTTACTAGTCCCTGATGGAAAAGGGGAACTGAGGGTAGTGCTCAGGTATCCAGCTGGGATTCCATATGAACAGTGGCACCATTAAGCAGGTCAGAGCTCTGCTGTGGACATGTCAAGTGTGAGGTGCCCGTGAGACAATCGTGTTGGAACGTCCACTACAGAGTCTGGAGCCTAGAAGGGATATCTTGGCTGGAGAAATCAATTTGTAGGTGATAGTAGAAGATATGGGTGTAAGTGATAACCAGATTGAGCATATAGTATTAGAAAAGATGAGATGAGACAAAAGGCATTATGCAAAAAGATGAAACCAAAAACCAGAACTGCAAAGAATATCTTCCAATATTTTTTTAAAAACTTTAACAGAACTTGAAGGGGTAAGTCTTTTAAGTCTTTTTCTATTAAAAATTTAAAACTATGTTATAAGAAGAATCACCATCTGAATATCCATACATGGAATTATATAAAAGTGTCTAGGGCATTTGTTCTTAAGTTGAAAAGAACATATCCAAACAAACAAACAACAAACAAACAAAATAAAACAGAAAAACTCAGGTCTTTATCTCTCTCCAAGTCTATTCTCCAGTAATAGTACAGTAGGAAGCTTGATTTCGAATTGCCTCTGTGTCCTTGCCAGTTTACATCTTGGAAGCTTGTTTCTATTCATTTCATAAGCCACAACGTATTTGATCATTTCTAACATTCACAATTTTCACATTAAAATTGATGATGTGTTATAGTTTAATAGCAGTAATCGTCTTTCTCGGTGGTATATAAAATAATTGTGCATCTTGCAGTCGTTGGCCCATTCAATTCAAAGTCAAAGTGGTCATTGCTTTGTGCCTGCTGCTCTGGGCAGCAGCAGGATGCCCTCTGGAGCTAAGAAGGATGGAGTGAAATGGCCCTTTCCACTCCCTGCCTTCACTCTCCACCTGAGCCAGCCTTAGCGGTCTTCCTGAGGTGGCAGATGGAGGAGCCACAGTCCTCTCATGAAACGTCAGGAGCAGAGCAACAAGGGCTCTGGCAGGAGCTCAGATCCTCTTATCCCGAGGTTTTGCAAGCCCTAAGAGGACTGAGGAAAGCAAGAACCCAGTGGCCTCGTAAAACACAAACCCCGCTCTTCACAGAGGGTCGCCTTGTGTCGCTGAGGGTTCTGGTTGCATGCAGCAGGCATCATCTCCGGTGGGACTTACTGGAAGGAAATCTGGTGCTGACAACGCCTCTGGTGGGATTTATTGGAAGGAAATCTGGTACTCACAGAATCAACAGGAGGCAGAAGGAACAGGTTTGAAAAAGCGTGGGCACCAAGGGAACTCTGGAACACTGGGCCTCTGGAACAATCTTGCTGGGATGTTGGGCATCACTGCTGCTACTGGGTTTTTCCCCAAAATGAATCCTAACTTTTTTCTCAGCTTTGACTGCAAGGATCCAAAGACAAAGCCCGAGTTAGGAGCAACCAGTCTGACTCCCCAGATCCTGTCTGTGCCCTGGCCACCAGGAGATGAACAGCAGGAAACTCTCTCCCACTGGGCTTCGAGAGAGGAAAGTAGGATCCACCATATCACCAATCCGTAATTGCTACAAAGGGAATATGCCCCGGACAGAAAGGGGTTTTGCTGTTATACTGTATTGCCAAACACTGACAAATGTTCCACTGCACTCCCTGTCAAATACCTCACATTTGTAAGGCTATCAGAACAAGTCAGTGAGCAGAGGACTGCTGCATACTAAAACGGTCTACGTCGGCTTGATTTAGAGCCATGGATTAATGGAGGAAACGAACTCTTCTAGAGCTCAGGCAAAGGGCCGAGCCTCGTGCTGAGTGTGTTATCTGTGATTGCTGCATAATATGCAGTTATTTGTTCTTAGACCTCTGAAAATCTTAAGGGAGGAAGACAGTGGTTACCAAAGATTTTTCCAACCAGGTGGAATGAATGTGGCAACTGGAGACGGCAGAATATGGGTATTAAATAAAATAATGTGTCTAAAAGATGCCATTGTTTAGAAATTAGCTCCTTGGACTGACAGGTAATTAACTTCTGCCACTAGTTTAATTTCTTGTGTGGACCTGGATACAGGAAACCATACATGGGTGGTAATTTTTTTCCCTCCAATCTCAAAGGAAACGTAACTGGGTATGAACTAGTGGCACAACTCATATATCAGTAGTCTGTAGCAGGTCTACATAAATCCTTTTCTTTAAAGTTATTTAACTGTTTTGAAAATGGTTTCAACAGAAGTAATTCCAATTGCACCAGAAAGGAAACCAGAGTTTTAAAGAAAAATATACTCTCTTTGCTGAGCAAGGCAAACATATCAGTATGCAGAGAAACAAACCAGTCTCTTGGGTTTTATTTCCTTAGCAAATCCACCGAAAAACTTACTTTATGTCTTTGAAAGGATGACAAAGAATTCTGTGGCCACTAAAAATTAATACCTACAACTGGTTTGTAGACACTTTAAAAGGGCAGGTACTATTTTTTAAATTTCACTGTTTTTCACAGTTTCTCATTTGTACATACTATAAACACAATACATATTTGTTGTGTGTGTGTGTTTTTTTAGACTGATCAAAAACATATTCTCTGGGGAAGGATTTTCCATTTAAGGAATTAGATAACCTGCTATTTCCTCACATGCTTCTATGCATAAACCTAGACATCGTATCACAAACCTAGTCCTTTTCATAGCCAAGCCCTTCACAGAATAATATTTTCCAATAAGCTGGTAGTGGCACTTTTGGTCATGGTGTTTCTTTTTTGACTCTTCTGAGAATTAATGTTTAAAATAAACACCCTTATAGCTGTGAAAGATGAGAACTTGTTATTATTTAAAGCTGACTAATTCAAAGTCATTTGGTAAAACTGCTTTTAGTTTTAAGAACTAGAAGATTTAAGTGCACAAACTAGATGGCTGCAATGAAGGCACAATTGTTATCTATAGTCAGTATAACTAATTATCAATGAATACAGACCTCGATCCATTACTTCCTTCGGGTCCATGGATTGAGAAGCAAGAATCTATTTGTTATTAGTCTTATTTCCTCCAATGTCTTCACACAACTCACTCCCTTAACTCCTTTAAGTTTTTGCTCACATGTCCTCTCGGTGTGGCCTTGGTGGGCCTTTTCACTCTGCTTTAAATTGAGACTCTCCCACTCTTGACCAGAATGCCTAATCTCTTTCCTATTTTGTATTTTCCCCCATAGCACTTGTCTGACACAGTATATATATATATATATTTTATTCGTTTGTGGTTTCTCTCCACTGGAATGGAAGCTCCATGAGCACAGAGATTATTTTGTCTGTCTTGTTCCCTGGTGTGTGCCCAGCACCTGGCACATAGTAAGTGCTCAGTCAATATTTGTTAGAATCTAAGGCAACGTTTGTTTTGAAGATTTCTGCTTAAGTATATTCCCAATGACCTTGATGGTTTAAAAAGCAATTTTGTATTGGTTATTTTACTTAGTTATTCTTACAATAACAATGTGTTTTAAGGAAGGTTTATTATCCCACTCCAGTGGATCAGAAATGGGGGCTCAGAGAGTTCCTATGAATTGGGTAAAATCCAGGGGCCAGCAAGTGGTGGACTCCAGCCTGGAACAAGATCAAATACTTCCCTCAGGATGCTGCTCTCACCCAAGCTGTGAATCTTTCTGGCTGGAGGAATTAACACTTCATATTAAGCATTGCCGGCCAGGTCTCAAAGCAGTGGATTCCAGAATGAAAATTAGAACAGAATGTGGTTGTAGCATATATATACCTGATAAATAAAATAATCCATTATGTACAGCTCTCAAGGGTGTGAAACATAACTTCTCAGCTACAACTTGTATTTGCTCACCTCCTGAATGTGGAAGAACAATCCATGTTGAGGCCATGCAAGTCCACCTCAAAAAGTCCCTGCAAAGCCTCCTTACCTTGCAACATATCATTGCAGCTGCTTGTATTTCAGCCCTTTCTCCGTGGCATTTCTATTTCACATCATGCTGTGGTTCAGGAGGCAGTTTGCGTAGTGGTTAAAGATCACAGACCCCAAATCAGGCAGAGCCAGACAGAACTTGAAGCGGGATGTGGTTGCAATTCCTTCGGGGGAAATTATTCTGTCTCCTCATCTGTAAAACTGGACTAATGGTACTAAGTTCTGATAAATAAATTAGATTATACAAGTGATGCACTCATCACTGCCTTAAGTATTATTGAATATCTCCTGTATCCCTTCTTACTAAATTGTAAGATTATAGAAGGAAATGCACTTACTGGCTTTATTAGTTTTCTAGTGTTGCCATAACAAAATACCACAAACTGGCTATTTAAACAACAGAAATGTAATGCCTCACAGTTCTGTAGGCTGGGATCTGAGATTAAGAAGTCTGTGGGCTTGGTTCCTTCTGAAAACTGTGAGGAAGAATCTGTTCTCCTAACTTCTGGTGGTTTTCTGGCACTCTTTGGTGTTCCTTGGCTTGTAAAAGCATCAGGCTGATTTTTGCCTTCATCTCCACATGGTATTCTTCCTATGCATGTGCGTGTCTGTGTCCAATTTCCCTTTTTTATAATGGCACCAGTCATATTGGATTAGGTGCCCTACTCTATTATAACCTCATTTGAACTAATTATATCTGCAATGACCCTATTTTCAAATAAGGCCACATTCTGAGGTACTGGGGTTTATTACTTCAACATATAAATTTTGGGGACACAGTTCAACCTATAGTTCTGGCCTTATTACCTTGGTTTTTGTTGTATTTGCCCTGTACTTAATAAGTTTCAGGGCATGGCTGCTGAATCTGTTAAAGAAATGTCTCCAGAAGGTTCAGAAATGAAGCCACTTACCAGCAGCAGAGAGGCCTTTTGAAAACTGCCTCTTCATCCAAGGATTACTGAAAGAGGAAACGTCTCCAGCTAGATCTTCACTAGACTTTGTGTTTAGTCCTTGGGTCAGGAAGATACAACATGTCGAGATGGATATTTTAATCAAGACTTTCCAAATGGATTTTTTTGTGTGTGTATGAAGAGATAGCATTAATATCTTAACATATGGATAAGGACATAGATATGCTATTTGTAACTTAACTTTTTTTTTTTTTTTTTTGAGATGGAGTCTCACTCTGTCACCCAGGCTGGAGTGCAGTGGCCGGATCTCAGCTCACTGCAAGCTCCCAAGCTCCGCCTCCCAGGTTCACGCCATTCTCCTGCCTCAGCCTCCCAAGTAGCTGGGACTACAGGCACCCGCCACCTCACCCGGCTAGTTTTTTGTTGTTGTTGTTGTTGTATTTTTTAGTAGAGACGGGGTTTCACCGTGTTAGCTGGGATGGTCTCGATCTCCTGACCTCGTGATCCACCCGTCTTGGCCTCCCAAAGTGCTTGGATTACAGGCTTGAGCCACCCCGCCTGGCCAACTTTTTAAAGATTTATTTGTTTAAAAGTCTGGGTAACAGTGTTCTTTTCAAAATTTTAAGTGTGACTTTTCATCTAATAAATGTGACCTTAGGGGTTTGTGTGAATAATAAATGACAGTTCTTTAAAATGTTTTACTTCCTTTCTTATATAGGTATAGTGTGGTTATAAAGTAGTGAACTTGGCTCCACAGTCTACCTGCATGCCTATAGAGTATAATATTTCAATTAAAATTCGTATTTTTAAAATTCTAATATCTAAATTGCAATGCTATACTTTACATATCTATATTTTTAAAATTGATATTCCTTCCACAAATGACTTGCTTAATATTAGTTAGAATTTTGTAAGTTGTTTTTCAGGATATACTTATTTATTTGAGCATTTAAGTATGCATTTATAATGTATTCTAAGCGATTGGTGCTGAAATTTTGAGTTGATGAATCTCAGGATTTATTGTGATGGAAATGGGACTATCCACAGAGCTTGAGATTTTATATGTTGAATGAGCGAATATATGGGGTAGAGAGAGAAGCAAAGTCATTTCTTTTCAACTATATTGGAACCACTGAAATCGATAACCTACATGGAATGCAATACCATATTTAAAGACTGAAAGGAAATTTTATTTTTTATATCATTTTATTTTCTATAATTTGGATTTTCTTGTGACACCTTGACTCTCCCCTAAACCTTCTGCATTGTGCCTGATGCTTTCAAACACTCTATAATGGAAGGGGCCTCTAGGAAAGGCAAGTTGAGAGAAGAGGAAAAATGAGCATACATTTGCATAGGGCAGGAAGGGCACTGTAACATCTGGCAGGGGTAGCCAACTCAGTCGACTTGTTAGTCTCATTAAATTCACATTAATGCATGAACTGCTCTGAATGTGTAAATACCATTTTGAGTTGTTTTCTCCCCGACCAATGGCATTGACTTTGGGGGCCCTTCCCTTGGTTGTTTACTTGCCAATGGCATTTGACCTGGGGTCAGACCTGTATTTAACCCTTTCCTGTAGGTCAAAAACAAATTAATTTGGTGAGAATTAAATTGGAAATGAGTCATCTGTACAACAGGTGTCCCCTGTGGAAAATGTGCTCCAGGTGGAAACATTTTAAAATCTATTCCTGGGCCATCTTCGAAGAAGTTTCAGAGGTCAGGGAGGCAATTCCAAGACATCCCACATGGTAAGGGCCTGGAGCTGGATGTACAGGTGCCCATTCGGTGTGGTTTTCTCAACAGCTTGGGGAAATTTTCAAAGAGGCCCCTTTTGGAGATAATTTATTCATAAATTCATGAACGTTTATCTTGGGCATTCACTGTGGACTGATTTACTTAGATGTTGCCCTAAATGATTGGAACTTTACCCTTTACCCCTACCTCCCACTATCAACCAAAGACTTTGATTTGGAGAAAAGAAAATATTGTATTTTTCTCTTTCTTTTTTCTAGAGGATGAGGAAGATGAGGAAATGGTGGAACCTAAAGTTGGCCAGGACTCAGAACTGGAAAATCAGGACAAAAAACAGGAAGTGAAGGAAGGTATGGTATGGAAAATAAATTGAGTAATCATCTTATTGTTTTGTTTGCCTTTACTGATATAAGAGACTATAGAGCTAAGTAAAAATTGAATTGCATCCCCTATATGGAAGATTTTCTATGATTGTACAATACATTACATTTAGCAACATAAACTGTAATCTCCAAAGCAAGAGTCGTTTATTTCTTGACTGATAAAGGCAAATAAAGTGCAAAACGTCCACAATTTCAGTAACAATTCTAGTCACAATTCCAGTAACACTTGTTACGAATTGCCATGTTACCTTGTTCACAGAACCATATATTCCCAATGATAACAGTAAAGCAAAGGACTAGATATAATTATTTTGTCAATAAATTCTAAAGTGTTTTCATGTGATCTACATAGAAACAATAATAGTGATCAACGCTAGTAACTCTGCTATTAAAATTTTTCTTCTGCAACTCTGCCTGTATAAGGAGGAACAACCTCTTACATGTTCTGATGATAATATTAACTAACATTTATTAAGGGCTCACTATGCCCTTGACTCTCTTCTAAGCACTCCACAGATATTACTCACTCCTTAAAACATTATTTTGAAGCAGATACTATTACTACCCCTATTTTATAGGCAGAGAACTAGGAAGAGAGAGGTCTAAAAATTTATCCAAAGATACACAATGTATGAGTACATGAGCCAAGATTTAGAGTTAAATCCAAAGTGTACATTTTACACTGTTGCCCTCCTCATGATAGCACTGTACCTATAAGAAGAAAGAAAGAAAAGAGAAAAGAAAAGGAGGGACAGGAAATGCTGCAGGTGACATTTCCTTACAAACCCAACCTTGTATTACCTTGAGATTCTCAGCCCATGGAGACAGAAGAGAATTTTGAACTTGTCTTACTTGCTGGCAAATGGAGAGTGGGACCTGAGAACTGAATGTAGATTAAAAATGTTCTTCCATATTTCCTATTGAGTGTCCCAAGTATAGATCAATATAACTCTGATTAGAAGCTCATTTGATTTGTAAATTTTAAAGATGGTTGTGGCTCTGGCACAGTTTGGCAGATGTTCAGCACTGGGGACTTTTGTAGGAATTGATACATACTGATCCCAAGTCCTCACTTCAACATCTTGTGCTCTCATGAGAAAATTAGAGTAGCCCAAATACCTAGTACAAATGACATCCATATCATTTAACATCCATATCATATGGAGTTAAATGAGACAATTTTTTTTTTTTGTTTTTTTTTGAGGCAGAGTCTTGCTCTGTCCCAGGCTGCAGTGCAGTGATGTGATCTCAGCTCACTGCAACTTCCACCTCCCAGGTTCAAGTTATTCTCCTGCCTTAGCATCCCAAGTAGCTGAGATTACAAGTGCGTGCCACCACGCCTGGCTAATTTTTGTATTTGTAGTACAGACGGAGTTTCACCATATTGGCCAGGCTGGTCTCAAACTCCTGACCTCGTGATCCACCCACCTCAGTCTCCCAAAATGCTGGGATTACAGGTGTGAGCCACCACGCCCAGCCACAATTGTAGAAAATTATTAAAAATCACTTCATATTGAGGCTCATTTGAAGTGTGTCTGAGTGTGGGTGTTTAATTTAGTTTTGGTTTGTTTTTTGTAATCTCAGGTATCTAAAAGCCAGTGCGAGATAATAATGAAAAAGCATAGCCTCTGGAGCCACACTACCTGGAATCAAATCTTGTCTCTGTAGATTATTAGCTGAGTGATCACTACAGACTAAGTTAGTTTAACCTTTTTTGCCTCAGTTTCCCCATCTGGCAAACAGGTTTTTAAAAAACTCATCAGGGCTAGTATGGAACAATACTTGGCACAAAGTAAGTGCTGTATAAAAGTTTGCTAAATTATCCTTAGTAGTCTTGCCTTGCAGTGTCTGGGTCTATAATTGGTTTCTACCCTGGTGGGGTGGATGCCCTTGGGAGCCCCAGCTCTCTGTGCTTAGGTTTGCTATAGCCCATAGCTTTGAAATAAGAACATGGTTCCAGGGGACCCAGCTAGTACATTTTAAAAATGTGGAACTATCAATAGAGATACAAGCAAAGTCCTCTAAACTCGTTGGAGAACTATCATAAAAGATCTTCTTTCTGTTACTGTGCTAGGTCTCAGACATTGAGAAGTTCAATCGCTGTCAAGTTCTAGGGTGTGACTGAGGTTTAGGAGAAGATTCAGCATTTTAACAGAGGCATTCACAGAAGACACAAGGCTTACTCTTTCTGAGAGTCTAAATGAATTTGATCAAAGAGATCTCACATTTAAACTTATACTAAAAACATCTTTAAGAAAAAAGTTGGTGAAAAGAATATCATGATTACAGGTGTAGTGAGGTACAAAATAAGTCAGGATCTATTAAAGTACTCCTTTACCCTTTGCAAAATATTCTTAAAATATACCTGGTGATAAGGAGCTGGGGTATATTTTGTGTGTCTTGGCATGGATTCCCCATCACCACCACCCCAGCCCCAATCTCCAAATCGTCTTCTTCAGCAAAGCAAAGCAACCTCCTTCTTAAGTTCCAAGTGAAAACACCCTTCAGTTTTAACTGTTACTCATGCTTCATGGAATTGATTAAAGTCATGTTAAAAGTCAAAAAGAAGTTTGAAAGAACATTTCCTGTTCCTGCTGCACTGTGTGCCTTATTCTCCATTAATGGCTCTTCTGCAAATTAACACATCATGGGTTAAAAGCATGTTTATGTTGGCATCAAACTCTGGCTTTTTTTTAAAGCAAGACAGTATTTTGCAAACTTTTGAAAGAATCTCTAGCAGATATAATCGTGGCGCCATTCACACGACTGCATAGTAGTTAGGGCTGTGTCAGCACTTCCATTATGAACCCTGCGTTTCAGGGATTTATTACTCAGCCATAAAAATTTGCTCTGGGCTGAAACTTGACATACACAGTTTCAAACCAGGGAACACATTTTTGAGAAATCTGGCTTTTTTTTTTTTTTTTTGGAGTGAAAAGGAAGAAAAAAGTGTTGAGGGGGACATGGGGAAAACAATCAGTACTCACTAACTTTTGACATTTTTGCCCATGTGACATCAAAGTGCATTAAACAGTAAAGAAATGTAGTCTTGATTTATTACTGTTTCACTTTTTTCTGCCATAGAGTAGGAAAAAAGCAGGTATATTTTAGGTTATAATCAAAGTTTAGAAAACTTCCGTATGTCAGTGTCCTCATGTCTTCATGTTTAGAAATTCAAAACAACACAACTGGGAACCTAACTTGTAAATACGAAATCAACTCATAAACCTCACATTGACTTCACAGAAAGATATCCTTCGCTTTTAGTTTGGTTTGGTTTTCTTGCTGCTGTTTATGAACTGATTTCACTGTAAAATTCCCATGAGAGCCACTGTCCTTATTTAATCTAATGTTTTTCCTGGCTACATGGGTTTATTTATTTTTTATCTCTTAGAGATTCTTGAAAAATATTTTTGAATAATTTTTATATTGAAATTTAAAGCAACATTGCTGAAACAAGTCAAGACATATCTGTGGTAGATATTTTTAAAATAACTTTTAACATAGAAATGAGATACTAAAATCTCAATATAAGTTGTGAACTTCATTATAAACTGTACATTTTTATAGAGGGAAAAAAATCACAAGAAGGCTAGAACCCAGAAGATATAGTTTAAAGTAGTATAAATTAATTAAAGACAAACTGACAAAGTATGCATTGAGGATAGCAGGAAAGGTCAAGAAAACACAGCAAATGAGATACAGTCATGCTTGAAAGATACATTTAAAAGTATTTTCATACATAAAAATAAGAAAAATTAACATTTCTACAATAAAAAATGGACCCTAAATGAAATTTATATTTGATTTTAATTTTGTGGGCCACAAATTGATAGAATTAGGCTGTCTTCTGAATTTCATGTATTCAGTAAAATTTCTTTCATACATGGTATAAAATAATATAACTGGTTAAATTTTGGTAAATTTGAAAATTATCTTATCATTTGGATTATAGTAAGTTATATCCATGCATGCTACTTTTCATAGAGTAGAATGTACTTCTTAAAGAGCTCTTTAAATGCACAAAGTATTGTTAGCTGTCAGTTCTTCGCAGAAACATCCCATGTTTTGTGTTGTGAAAACAAACAAAGAAAAAATCTGCTATAATCGCATTTTCTGCTTAACCTATAAGAAAAACTATTATCCATGCCCATGTTTTGTTTTGGTATGCCCTTTGCTAATAAATTCCTACCTTTTTAATGCCATGAACTTGTTAAAAAATAATTAGGTTCCAGGGATAGGGAAAAACTGTAGAAACAGATACTTCAGGTAGAATTTGGCATTTTTCTTGGAGTAAAACAATTCCAATTCTATTTGTTTAGTCCTGTATTTTGAATTGTGTGGACTCCGTTAATCAACCAATTTTCTTTCATGAAATATGATGCCTGGAGAGGTTTTTATCTCTGAATACACCTTTTGATTGTGGCTCCTGGATACTTCATTGTGTTTTCATGATATTGAACAATACTTATCAATTTAAAGATTAAGTATGGGAGGTTTTGTTTATACAGTCAAAAATTACTATGGCCCTATTTAATTAAGTTGAATATTGTTTATAACTTTTAAAAAGTACTCATCTGCACATGCATCTGATTATTTTCTGCTAACAAATCATGTCATTTGATCCCTGTTCGACATCAAAGCTTAATATAAAATATATCTTTTGTTTGCTTCAGTAGCATTTTAATTTCAAGCCAAATATTGTATTGTCAAACATAGTATCTGGAGAGGCTAGTGTCCACCTACCTGAACTTGGCCTCCGCAAGCACACTTTGATCAGCCATTTATGTTTCTGTTAGAGAAGAAGTTGTGTGTCTTGAAAGCTGAGATCAAAGTGACAATAAGCTACAGGGAAGAAAAAAATTACAGAAAATTACATAGATACTATTTTTTATTCAAGGTAATGGACCTGTAAGGAAAGATACAGGTGAAATAGAAGTGGTTAGAAAGGATAAACAGAGACTAGAAAGATTTTTTAATATCATAAAAAAAGAAATAAGGGAGAAAAATTCCTACTTCTTTGTTTAATTTCAAGTGTGTCTCAAGTCATCTATTAACAGTGACCAAGGCCAAGTGAGTCTTTTTAAATAAGACATTCTTCTTGGCCTATAGTATTCTTGTTTAGTCAGGTTTATTCATTTATTTAACAGTATTAACCAAAACAAAATGGACCTATCATTTTGTAGGGTATTTTCCCCTTTTGCCTAGTTCCATTATGTAGTTTTATTATATTCTGGAGTGAAATAATTCAAATGTCTCATTTACAAGTGTTTTAGAAAGCAGACTAGTAAAGTACTACTTCATCACCAATTATTGAAGCCCAACATATTTAGCTTTCATTCTTAAACCAGACTTAAAGTTTAGGTATCATCCCCATTTCATAGATAAAACTACTGTTCAGAGAGCTTCAGTGCATTGATTAATGAATCAAAGCTAGTATATGGCAGGGTGCTTGATTCTAGATTGGTTTCAGAGTTCTTTGTGTTATTTATGACCTCCACCTATTTTCCCACTACCTAGCTTAAGTCTGAGTGTGCACATCGCCTGATTTCACAAACCAGTGTCTCAGCAGCACTGCTCACTAGAAGTTGATGGAGTCCTTGGAAAGTCCCAGTACACACTGGAATATTTAGGGCTCCGGAGACTTAGACAGCAAAGAAATATTTCTAATTTTATTTACGGCTGCTAGAAACTACAAGGTGGGGTGTGTTAGGAGAAATTCTTCTGCTATAATGGATGAATCACATGTTGCCCTAGTATTACCTGGAGAGCATTTCTTAAGGTGTGAACGAACTACATCAGGATCATTCTAGTTTCTTGTACAAATAGAGATTCTCATGTATCTCCAGACCCCCTGCATCATGGTCTGGGGCAGGGAAGGGGAGGCTAGAAAGAGGGAGATGTTATGAACATTGGATCCACTGCCATGACTTGACTCTGTAGGAGGGCTTCTTGACACTACAGATTTCTTAGGCTTCAAAATACAGTTAATCAAATTATGTAACACTTTCATAAAATATTATGCTACAGATGATAGTACCTAAAAGATTCTTCTGACCATGTGGCCAGGTAGAAATCGATCTGGTTATTAGGATGGTTGTGGAAGTACTTGAAAAACCCTGTGGGTGAGTGGTTCCACCGGAGACTCCACCTGTGATTGTAATGCACTACCCTCCTCCTGTAAGTTTAACTTCAGGAGCTTCTGTACTACTTACTGAAAGAGTAACCAATGAAAAGTTTATTGAAGGCTCTCTCCACCAGAGTTGAACTGGGGTTCCCGAAGAACCACAAAGGTTCAGCTGACAGTTTCTGCCCTTGAGGGTTTTTCAGACTGGGGAGTTCCTAATCCCTTCCCTAAAGTTTTATGTAACACTTGCAATTGAAGGAATGGTTTATGTAACCAGATGGTGACTCTAAGGTGAGCTCACTTTCAGAAACTATGACATACTGCTAGTTATTTGATCTCTTTGTCTCATTTTCTATCTTCAAATTTAGTTCGATAAGATTAATCATGCTAGAAAGGTAAGGCAGAAAAACAATTGTGGGTTGTTTTATAGAAACATGTATTTGTTCCATGTGTTTGTTTAAAAGCAGAAGATCTTGAGTGAAAGCAGGCTTGGAATGATATATTTCTGCTTTTGAATATAATCTATATAACAATCAGTCAGCCTTACCAACTAACCATTTAAAATAAAATGAATTTATGAATTTACTCAGTAGAAAGAGGAAACGTACTATGTGGATCATATTATAGAGTGTTCCTAATTATTTAATGTTGCCAGCTTGACAATAGTACAATAGCATATATAAATACATAGTTTTGTGAATTTATCTATTATGCCATATTTGAGCTGTTTTTAGGTTAAAAAAAAATTTAGAACTGATTGCTAAAAACACACCAATCTATTTTTATTTGTAATCTTCTCCAACTCTTCAAAATAATAATTAGACCAAATATGCAATCTTTTTGTGGGGACATCTGCAGAAGCCTTTGGTGTGAATTTATAAGTAATTTAGAATCAATATTAGCAATGATTTGTTTCATTGTGTCTTGCCACGCCTTTGATAAGCAGTCTCTCTCAAGAGTTGGGTTCCTCTTGATAAGTTTTAATTGTCCCTTTTTCCTTCCCTAACAATCTCTTTTACAAAAAAATAAATAAATAAAGCCCCTCCAAGAGAGCTGACAGAGGAAGAAAAGCAGCAGATCCTTCATTCAGAGGAATTTCTCATCTTTTTTGATCGGACAATACGGGTAATTGAAAGAGCCCTGGCTGAAGATTCCGACATCTTTTTTGACTACAGCGGCCGAGAGTTAGAAGAAAAAGATGGGTTAGTCTCTTGTGTGCATTCTTTAAAAAATAGCGTAAGTTATCTGTTAATTCTACATTTATTTATGTTCTGACTAGGAAAATTCCAAATTAAGAAATCAGAGGAGGGTGAAATTTTGGAATTTCTCTTGCTGAACAGCTTTGACTATGGGCTTTGGTGGTAACTTCTGGCTTAGAGCTTCCTTGTAATGATCATGTGCTTCTGTGAAATGCTTTTGAACTTGATATCTGGGGAACAGTCCAGGTGATAGAGACTGCAGAGTCACATGCATTATCCTCTGAGAAAACATTCTTATAAGCAGCAAAGGAGATTCATGTTGTATCTACTAGATTTATTCCTGATGTCCAAGCAAAGAGTAAATTGAAGAAAATAAACATGAGGTATGGGAGAAGTTAACTCATGTGGGTAATGATGAACAGAGACTGGAAAATGTTTCCTCTATTTGGTACCATAAAAGTATGCATATGTGTATATGCCTTTTAGGAAACATATTAATATATGCAAGAATATATTTACAGGCAAAACAAAGCTAATCAATAAAAGCAAGTGTCCCTAAATGACTTCCTCTGTGACTGTAGCATAGGTACTAGAAAAGGCCATGACTGTCAACCATCATCATGGGGAGAATAGGAGGGACTATATGAGCCTTATAAACATAAATATAGCTGTTCTTAGCCCCAGATCTCTTCTGGCCAAGAATGATATGTGAAGGTAGGGTCACTTGCCTTTTTCATCAGGGCTGTTTTTTTTTTTTTTTTTTTTTTGCCATTTCTAAAATCCAAATACATTCTTAAAGGACAATGTCTTATCATCATTGAGGATGCTCAAGGGAATGTAACAGAGGCATGAAAACCAATTTCAAAAGGGAGTCCTGAACATGTTCTCAACAGTAAGCAGCATCTTTAGACTGCCTTGAAGAGACAATAAGATTTTGAATATATATGTTCTGCAATCTTTGTGTTCTTTTGAGAAGCCATTTTTCTATGACTTACTGATTTTGTTGGCCCTATTTCCCTCTGTGTGCCTGGCTCAGTATTATCCTAGGCTCCTGGCAGGACTTTGTGTGTGTGTGTGTGTGTGTGTGTGTACACACACACACACACACACGGCCTGAGTTTGCGATGGCAGAGCTGAGGAAGGGTTAGCAGAAAAAAAAATCGTATTAGGTTTACTAATTAGAGCCCAAATAACTTGTTGGAAGCCAGGTCACCCAATCTGAACAAGAGCCATATAAGTTAAGTGATGCAGGGTGCAAGCCAGCAGTTGAAGCAAATGAACAGAGGAAAGGTGGGTGTAGAAGAATTTCTGAACCAAAGCCCAGGCAACTTAGGCAGCTTTTTATGCAGATCCCATAGTTCCTGGCCCAGAGCAAACATTACTGGATTTAAATACTCAGCTTGTGGAGCAACTGCATAACCAGCACTGAGTTCCTTGAAAGAGGTGTTATGGCCAGTTGAGTGTCAGCCAAGTAAACACTGGCTAAAGTGTAATCCTCCTAGACTCAGATGCTGTCTTGGTCCGTGGCAGAAGTGATAAGTATCTGGAACGTATCTGGTGAATCCTCCACTGTCTACCATGCCTGTCTCATGGTAGAAATTATCACTTACTATTGAGTGAGGAGACTACTGCTACAGCCTATCAGCATTTACAAGTAAATAAAGACATGCATATCATTTCTGGTCTAAGGACAAATAAGGTAGTATCGATATCAAAGAATCCTCTGGTGTGCTGTGCTCCCTTGATAGCAGAGATTTCTAATAAACCCTGCTTCGAAAGGTTCTGGCCTGAAGCAGGGTTGGAGAAAGCTTGGGACTGGTCAAGATGGGAACTTGAAACAAATCTGACACTTCATAATAGTCTTGAAAAGACATGGAAACCCTTTCTGGGCCAGGTTAGAAAAAGCTTTTCATAAAGAAGACCATCTTTAGTTCATTAATTTTGATCAGGGTATGTAGCCTAGATTAACATTTCGGCCTCAGAGAGTATTGCATGCCAGGCTTTTGCCACATCAGTGCTTCTATATGAGCAGCATAGAGAAGGAGCTCCATATTTATCTCTGATGTTTAAATCCTCCTAGGGATGTTCAGGCTGGAGCCAATCTTTCTTTCAACCGTCAGTTCTATGATGAGCATTGGTCCAAGCATCGAGTGGTCACTTGTATGGACTGGTCCCTCCAGGTAAGAATTA
This sequence comes from Piliocolobus tephrosceles, assembly GCF_002776525.5. Lineage (NCBI taxonomy): Eukaryota > Metazoa > Chordata > Mammalia > Primates > Cercopithecidae > Piliocolobus > Piliocolobus tephrosceles. The sequence continues at coordinate 76,215,253 of NC_045441.1, read as the reverse complement.
TTGCTGGGCTGGGACAAACTGGGCTTGTGTTCTCATGGCATTTGTATAAAAAAAGGAGATTTGTTTACTTGCCTATGATTTCCTCTCTATGCCTGTTGGTTTTTTCCCCCTCATTTTATTGAGGTTTCAGTTTCAATTCTCTATACTCAAGTTATTTGTATTTATTGGGTACCTACTATGTGCTAGGTACCAAACAGGAAGCCAGATTGTTCTGTCCATGAAACTGCTCCATTAAGATTACCACTGATTTCCTACTTGTCAAATCCTGTGGATATTTTTAAGCCCACATCTGTCCTGACCTTTCTTTGTCAAACAGCTTAGTCAGCTTCCTTGTGCCTATAGAAATATCCTCTTTCCATTGAATTCTCACTACTCTCTCTACTCTCTCCTAGTTCTCTGACTTCTCCAAGATTTCTTTTTCCTCTAACCACCCTTGAGGTCCCTGTGGTCATGCCCTCAACTGCTGCTCTTCTTCCCAATGTGCTCTCTGCAGGAGATCTCTTCCACTGCTAAGGAGTCAACCATGAATAGCCTGTTTGTATCTCCTGCCCAATCTCCCTGCTTAATTTCACTTTGTACACCAGACAAAGCCACTATTCTAGCTGTCCCATAGAATCTTAAATGAACTATTAACTCGTTATTTTCATATATCCCAAATCTTTTTTTACCTGTTATATGACCTCTATGTTAAAGGCACCACAATATACCCAAGACCCTAAAGCAGAACTTTCATCAACATTGCCAACTTCCTCTAATCTTCCAGACCCAGTCTGTCACCAAGACTTTCCATGTCTCCACTCATATTCATCATCTAATACTAATCTTAACCTTCAAACTGATATTTCTACCTTCATGCTTGTCCACCTACAGTTTTCCCCTGTGGAAATCTACCCAAACAATCTTTCTAAAATAAAAATCGGATCACTGGGCTGGGTGCGGTGGCTCATGCCTATAATCCCAGCACTTTGGGAGGCCAAGGCAGGTGGATCTTTTGAGGTCTGGAGTTTGAGACCAGCCTGGCTAACGTGGTGAAACCCCTTCTCTACTAAAAATACAAAAATTAGCCAAGTGTGGAGGTAAATGCCTGTAATCCCAGCTACTCAGAAGGCTGAGGAAGGAGAATTGCTTAAACCCAAGAGGCAGAGGTTGCCGTGAGCCGAGATTGTGCCACTGCACTCCAGTCTGGGTGACGCAGTGAGACTCCATCTCAAAAAAAAACAAAAAACAAAAACCTGATCTCTTCATTCCCTGAACCAAAACTCCCCATTGCCCGTAAAAGGGAAGTTTAAGCCCATCAGTGTGGCATTCAGAGTGAAAGTAGGCAAATTTACCAAAAGCCAGTTTGCCGAATAGCCACCTCAACTAGGTAACAATATACCAGGCACTGAGTCGGTAAGTAACATATGCAAACACACAGCCTAGTGTGGTGGCATCAGAATTTGAACCTAAGCATCTGATGCCTGAGCCCACATTCTTAACAACAGTGTTCCTTCCTGCAATAACACTGATGTAAGAACAGTGAGAGAAGCAGGAGTGATTACTCCTAAGTGCTTATGCACAACACAGTTTCTGCTTTCTTGTTATCGATGCTTTTATTGGGAATAATAGTCATAGCTAGTTTTAATTTATTTTTCTTTTATGCAAAGGACCATGACAGCTGCTGTGAAGGCTTTCTTATTTTCCCTTCATAACAATCATGTGAGGCAGCCACCCTTACTATTTCCATGTCATATGTGAAGAAGTTGAGGCTCAGAGAAGCTAAGTAACTTGCTGAAAATCACTCAACTAGGGTATCATATAGTGGGGATTTATACCAAAGTGTTTTAGCATCCCAAGGCATATGCTCTTAACCACTGCTTCCCACAGAGACCTTCTGGATCTGAAACTAAAAGAGCTTGTAAAGGTGCAGAATGATATGGGGCAGATAGCAAGTGCTCTCAAAGTTCAGTGAAGGTTGGAATCTGCCTCTGGTCAGACAGCGCTTCTTAGAAGACTGAGATTTAGACAAATGGAGGTGAGAAGAGGGTGTTCTAGGCAGAGCTATAAAATGGGTAAGTCCCAATTAATCCTATTGAAGAACAGGGGAACAAAAGAGGGGTGTAATTCCCCATAACTAGACCCTCATCAGCCATCAAGTGGGTGAATGTTCTCTCCTCTTGAATCCCTTTTTGTATCCAAACAACAAAGCACACAGTGCATGATCGTGCAGAGACTGAGACAAGCAGGGTTTGCCCAACCACTTTCCGCCAGTGTGTGGGTGGTCTCTGAGCACGCTTGAGTGTGTGCACAGAAATCAGATCCAAGCCTGAGGAAGCACTTAGCTCAGCTTGTTCACTTGTTTAGAGTCGGGGAATTACACAGGAACCTTATCTGACACATTCCTCAAAGGCAACTACAACCTTGTTCTTGGGTCAGCTGATAACACTCCCTGAGGAGGCATGGGGTGAGGCTGGTCCCTGCCTTGCCTCAGTAGGTGATGGGCCACATTGCCCGTGGATGTGTTTCCACATAGGGTCTTGTATGATGTTTGTGTTGGAGGAAGTAGAGTTGGAAATAACAGAAACTCTACCATGGAGAGACCACATTTGTTTTCCCCTATTTTTGTGTGACCTACCCACCTACGCTGTGGGGGAAAGGTTTGCAATTTTGAAAAATGCATTGTATATGAGGCATAAGAAAAAGAGATTAGAATGCTCAGCTCCTACATCACAACACTTCTGTGGGGTTCAAAGGACCAGGATTACATATTTATGGGATAAAGAGACTTTTTGATGGATTTAGATGCAATCCAATGATATTAAGAAAGAAGAGAGATAGAGGAACAGTCTTGGTGTGTAGTGGTGGCATGTATGTCTAGGATGATTTCCTGAATGTAACAGAATAGAAGTGAGGGGAGAAAAAGGAAGAAATTATAAGGTTTCAGCATAGCTTTTTTTTTTTTTTTTTATCTCCTGGGCTTCTTAAACCAGAACACTTTAACTTTGAAATATTTACAAAATATCATCAACATCATTCCTTGGAAGAAATCTGGGAACCTGGAGGATTATGTCAACTTTGTCACCCACTGAACATTATTTAGCACAGTGAGTCAATAATATTATCACACACCATGTGACAGAGTTTTCAGATGTGTGCAGAATCAGACTCATGATCTTACTCCCACCATGTATACTCACTTCCTCTCACATGTAAATTGCATCTTCCACTCCTGCAGTTATCTAGGATGCAAACCTGAGTAATCTTTGGCAGTTCAGTTAGTTGCTAAATCCAATCAAATTTACAATAGCAAAAAGATTACTATTGACACCAATGCAAATCCACGAACATGGATTTGACATCTACTTTATGTCATGCTCTCTACTTCTTGCTTATGTTAGGAAACAGCTTCTTACTGGTCTCCCTAATGTCAGTCTCTATAAGGTTAAGTCAGTATAAGTACTTTTACCAGATTAATCTTTGTAAAGATTACTTATACACTCTGTATCAACGTGGGCAAGTTGCCTAACTTCTCTTGGCTTAAGTTTCTTCATTCATGAAATCATGATAATAATACCTAGCTCACACAGCTATTGTGAGTATTAAATGAATTAATGTATATAAAGGAATGATAATTTGGCTGGACACAGTGACTTACACCTGTAATCCCCACACTTTGGGAGGCCACGACAGGAGGATCACTTGAGCCCAGGACTTCCAGACCAGCCTGGGCAACATAGCAAAACCCCATCTCTACAAAAAATACAAATATTGGCTAGGCATGGTGGTGCATGCCTGCAGTCCCAGCTACTTGGGAGGCTGAGGTGGGAGGATTGCTTGAGCCTGGAGGCAGAGGTTGCAGTGAGCTAAGATCTCATCGCTGCATTCAAGGCTGGGAGACAGATCAAGATCCTGTCGTAAAATAAAATAAAAAATAAAATAAAAATAAAGGACTGATAATTTTAAAAGTATCTGGTGCATAAGAAGTACTCAATAAATGTGACATAGTAGTGAGAAAAGCAGTAGCAGTATTATCATTAGTTGCAAAGTATGACTCCTATTTTGTCCCCCAGAATAAAATCTAAAATCATTAGCCTGTAAGCAGTGACTTCCGTGATGATGCCTTGAGGCATTTCCAGGCCTTTCTTCTTTTATATAGCTTGATACAGCCTGCCTCCTAGCCACATATGAATACTACAACCTGATGTCTATTGGACATATTCTTCTTCACTGTATTGGTCAAAAAGACTTTACCTTTGGCTACGTTAAGTAGACAGAGGAATTTACTGGGGAGTCATTATAGTAGTTAGGGAATCCATGAAAAAGATGAAAAACCAAAACTTAGAAATAGTAGGAATCTGGGCAGCTTGAGGGACCTCACCAATAAGCTGCTGTCCTTATCCAGACCCCTTTGCCAGCTCCCGGGTCCTGTGTCTCAGTTCAAAGTTTACAATATTCTGGTTAGAGAACGCGATTGGCTCAGCTGGGTCAAGTATCAACCCTGCAATTAATTAATTATCCCTGGGAAGTTAGGCTTCTATTTACTGGGGTAATCTCCAAAGAGAGATTCACATGAACCAGGCAGATACCAAGAGGGGTCTCCTGCACCCCTCTTTGGACTCTTGTCCCTACTGTCATATGTCCTAATAACCTACCCACTTGACAAGGCTTAAGGTCTCATTTCTTCTCAGAAATCCCTTTCAATTTCTCTTACTGCCACACCCCACACCAGCTTCCATGCTTATTTATTTATTTTCGAGATGGAATCTCACTCTGTTGCCCTAGCTGGAGTGCAGTGGCATGATCTCCCCTTACTGCAACTTCTACCTCCTGGGTTCAAGCGTTCTCGTGCCTCCCCATCCGGAGTAGCTGGGATTACAGGAGCGAGCCACCAGGGCTGGTTAATTTTTGTATTTTTAGTAGAGACACGGTTTCACCCTGTTAGCCTGGCTGGTCTTGAACTCCTGACTTCAGGTGATCCACCCTCCTCGACCTCCCAAAGTGCCGGGATTACAGGCGTGAGTCAGCATGCCTGGCCCCATGCTTCTGCAGAACCTTGCTTCTGCCTCTATCTTAGCACATGTCATGGTCTGCTTTTGTATTTGTCTTGTAGTTATTTCTACAGGTGTCTTACCTCCCTCCACCTAATGATAAGTTCCTATAGAGAAGAGCCTATTATTCAGGGCATCCACGTCACATATTTTACCTGTCATGGTGCCTTACATATTTATAGGGGACACTTGAGGCATGCCACAGTGGACAGGAAAGGACAAAGCTTTTGAAGCCCAACAGACTTCAAGTGGGGTTCTTGCTTTATCACTTATTAGCAACAAAGCTTGGAATATGTTATTTAACCCAGGCTCTGCGTTTCTTTGTCTGTGGAAATGAGTAAACCATTTCCTACCTTAGAGGGTTATGAGGACCAAATGAATTAACATATCAGTGTCTGGTACCTAACGGGCACTTAAAACATGATGGTTCCTTCCTTTCCAGTAAATGCTAGTTTGTTGTTGTTGTTGTTGTTGTTGTTTGACAGAGTCTTACTCTGTCACCTAGGCTGGAATGCAGTGGTGCACTCTCAGCTCACTGCAACCTCCACCTCCTGTGTTCAAGCGATTCTCCTGCCTCAGCCTCCTGAGTAGTTGGGATTACAGACACACACCACCACGCCTGGCTAATTTTTGTGTTTTTGGTAGAGAAGGGGTTTCACCATGTTGGCAAGGCTGTTCTCGAACTCCTGACCTCAAGTGATCGGCCGGCTTCAACCTCCCAAAGTGTTGGGATTACAGGCGTGAGCCACTGCGCCCCCCACTCCCCGGTTTCATTTATTTGTTAGAAAAAATGGGCTTGAAAGCGTATCTGGTAATTTCCAGGTAAAATTCTCCTAGAGTAAATATTGGATAATTCAGCCCTATGAGTAACTAAATGATCATGAATTTAGTAATTCTTTATATTCTCTTTAAAAGCATAATTTTGAACAACATTTAAGATTAAATAATTGTTTAGATTTTTACTGGAAAAGGAAAATATGAGTAGTCATGTTCAAACAAACAGTGGAAACAGACATACTAGAGGGCACCTTGAAATCCCAAAAACTTGCATGAGATAAAATTTAAATCAGTATCTTTAGGCCTTATGATCTCAGTTATAGAAATTATGCCAATGGCATTTCACTGATAATTTTACTAAAGCACTCCCTGTTTTCTAAAGGAGTTTTAAAACTAAATAATTTTAAATATTTTTAAGTGGAAAAAGAAAAGCTGCAAGTGGGTGCCAACAATGAGACCCAGCTGGGTGATATTATTGCAGAAACATCTGGCTGCTCCTTGGCCCCTGTGGTAGTGGTGTTGATGTTTATAGAGTTGCCTTTTCACATGTGACATAGTTAAACTTCAGATGGACAGTCTGGAGACTTCTGTGTTTATCTGGATGTTAGTTTCTTTGAATGGGCTTTGAATCAAAGGCCTTTCTTAATAGGCCTTTGATTTATCCGCTGAGGAGTGTTTTTTAATAAAGAATGATTACTTCCCCTGGTGGCCACATACATGTGTATCACTGTGTGCTTATACTTCCTCTGCACAACCAGCAAGTTGTAACTCTCTGCAGCTTTCTTTAGTTGAGGCTGCTGGAAGAATGACTAAGACTTAGATTTAGTTATTTTTAATAGAAAAAAAGATCCGTGTTCAAATTCATAAAGACAGTCTTCCATAAAATATATGTATAGAATAATGAAAAAGGAGGAAAAAAATAAATTATAAGAAGAGAGCGATATGATCTGCTATAATCCTGATGCTGTATTTAATAGGGCTGCCTTTTGAGACTTCTGTGTAGTAATGACATTTTCCTGAAATGTGTCCTAACTCATAAGTACTTCCTATGAGATTTGTCCTTAGTTTATTTAATAACACTCAGGGCAGAGTTTATGTAGGATGAGTAGGTCTTTCTAACACCTAGAATCACTATAGAGTCTTTCTTGTTATTTTACTGGGTATGCTTCTTGCATTTAAGCCTTTAATTATTAGCATTGTTTGACAACAAAGGATGAAATATAAAGCCTTTCTATTGAGCACGTAATTACTAAAATTAAAAATTTTAAATCATTAAAGAAATTTTGGCACAAGTTTATTATGTGCTAGGAATTGACCCTGGGTTCAGAGGTCAATAAAAACCAGTCCCTACACTCAAAGAGCTTACAATCTAGTGACAAGACATAGGTATAGAAAAACAATTATAATGCATTTGACATGTGCTTTAATTGGCAGGGCAGACACATAATACTAAGGGAGTTGATAATAGGCAAGGAAGGAAGTGGTTGGTTAAGTCAGGATTGTCTGGAGGACTTGATGCCTGTGTTGAGTCTTAAAGGATGAGTTAATTACGTAAACAACACAGAAGAGGCATCCCAGTGAGAGTGAGTATGAGACTTATAGGTACATAGATGTACCTGTGCGCCTCAAAACTAGTCCAGCGAGGCTGAGTCATAGGGTGTGGGAGGTGGGGAGAAAGAGGGAAGGTTGTAGGAGAGTAAGCAGGGAAGGCAGAAAATGACAGATTATTAAGGATCCTATGTGACCTGCATTTTTCCTTGAAAGTAATGATGAGCCATTAAAGTATTTTAAGCTGAGAAATTACTTAGCCAAATGTATATTTTGTAAAGTCTTCCTGATAAAGGATGAAGAATGGAGTAGGTCAGTGTAGGAAGCCATTGATGAAGCTGTTGCCTTCATCCAGATAAGAAATTAAGTTAGCACGCTCTGACCTTAAAGATAGAAAGAAAATATTCATTTGAAAGGTATTCAGGAATTAGGAAAATTTAGTATATGGGAGTGAGAAAGAGAAAGAAGTAAAAATAAATGTAGAATAGCTGGCCTGGGCCAGGCAAATGTTAGTGCAAGTCACTAAAATAGGGAACACGGAGGAGCAGTAGGTTTTGTGTGGAAGTCAATGAGCTCATTTTTCTATGTGTTGCAAGTGATGTGTCTATGGACAACCCTGAGCAATCCCCACTGGGCAGTCAGATATAAAGATCTGCATTTCAGAGAGAAATTAAGCCTAGAGGTATAGATTTGAAAATTACCAGCATGTTAAGCTTATTAAAGCCACTGAAGTAGATGAACTTACTCAGGGAGAACAGGCCTCTTTGGAATATATGTAATATAAGGAGAACCTGCAGGAACTGAAATGAGAAGTCAGAAAAGAAAATCAGGAGAGAAAGATGTAATGGAAGCCAATACTGAAGCAGGAAGGGAGTAGCACAAAGTGTCAAATAATACAGAGAGGTAAAGTGATGTTTGTAGTTTGATAGTTACCGGTGAGTATGACAAGCACATACAGAGTGTTAGAGGCAGAAGAAAGATTGCAGGAGGTTGCAGCAGTAAGCTGATAGTAGTATGCCACAACATAACAGAAAGCACCATTTACACTATGCGGTATACCACGTGTACATAGCAATAACGAGGTTTTCATTGTGTTGTCATCTTAGCATAATTCATCTTTGTGACCTCTTCCATTTAGTACCCTGAGCTGATGGTGGCTTCTTACAACAACAATGAAGATGCTCCCCATGAACCAGATGGAGTGGCCTTGGTTTGGAACATGAAGTTTAAGAAAACCACCCCAGAATACGTCTTCCACTGTCAGGTAGGAGTCAGCATAGTAAAAATAACTTACATCTCCTGCTAGACCAAATATAGTTTGTGCTGTATTGCATCTGTCTTATGCTGAGAGGAAGAACTCAGTTTAAAAATGAAATTGTTGACAATTTTGGAAAATTTACCCACAGTAACCTAATGTTTTGGGAAAGTGGCAATCCCCCCCAAACAGTTAGGAAGCTTGGCTGGGGACTGTGTGCCATTTTCTTTCTATTTAAAACAGCCCCCATGAGGATGAGTTTATAAAGACCTCGCACTTATGAAGAAATCGTGGTGTACCACTTCCTTTCCGTAAAAGCAACATATGCTTGCCCACCCACGTGGACATCCTCAGAGCCCTACCACTTCAAGTCTCCTACTCTCTTGGAAATGCAGTTCAATGGATTTTGCCAATTTTAAGTTTATGGGCGCCATATTGCTTAACAGATAATACTTTTGTAGCCGGCATGGGGCAAGACTTACCACCCATATTTCTTGAGTTACTTGGAAATACAGATGCTGTTTCTGGTTTGAAAATGCAGAGCTAATTTCAAATATGTTTGTGTTTTTCATTCCTTCTCTCTGCGGACATGTCTTCTCTTCCACTTGACACAATACAGGCTGAAATTATGGTACCCTTGGACACGTTCAGCATTGCTCTGTTGCCATGACTCTGCCTAAATAATAGGCCTCAGCATAGGCCAATACACCAACCCTTTTATTAATGCTCCTATCCTGTGATTATGCACAGGCAAATAAAAAACAAACATTTCAGCTCAAAATTGCAGTTTCTCAAATGTTACAATTCAGAGGTACTGAGTGGCAGATTACTCTGAATACAAATACATCATTTGAAAAGGGTGGGTAAACCTGTTGATTTTTGGAAGCTTAGTGCCATTTTCTATCTAAGAGCCAAGTATCTTTTTGAACTAAAATATGTTTAGACTTTAGAGCATTATCAGATATAATTGGGGGAATAGGAGCTGCTGGAATAGAGTCCCAGCCTCAACCTGATTGAGTAACCTCTAACTCTGGCCATGTTTTTCTAATTTGCTATCTCAAAAACAACTTAACAAGAAGTCTAGGTCTGTGTGGTAAATAACCTTTATTTTCTGAGCCTTTGAAATAAGAACGGTTCTTTCTTTCTCTTTTTCTTTTTTTTTTTTTTTTAAGATTTTCAAGTCAGCTTGATATGCTCCTTCTGTAATCATAGAAGCACAAAATCCTAATTTTGTTCAGTTTTACAAGGTTTGCTAAATTCCCAGGAAAATACTGTGAGGGTTAAGAAATAAAGAAAAGCACATTTTTGAAAAACAGTGCCTTTTATTTTGATATTACAGGAAGTATATATTTGATTTAAAAAATCTAACAATAATATATTATTATAATCAATATGTATGATCTTTATTATGATTTTTAAATTTTAATTATATTAACTGACTACAGGTTTTAGGAATTAACTGTAAATTACTTGTTTTGCCACATGACAATAGTTAATACTAGTATTAATTGAAAGGGCATTCTTGTGTGTGTGTGTGTGTGTGTGTGTGTGTGCGCGCGTGTGTGTATCTTTTGAACCATTGACTAAACATTTCTCCAACAATTTTTTTTTTTTTAGTTTCTCCCTTAATGATCCAATATATGCCATTGAGAAGAAAATACACTCACGATTTCAAAAAAAGCAAGAGGTACCCTAAATATAGAAACAAGGTAGTCATACCAGAGTTACCAAAAGATGCTGAGTAAAATAGTTGATTCCAAAAACTTGTAGTCAGCACTTTGATACACGTGATACTCATGAAGTTGGGATAAAGGCCAGGTAAATATCACTGGCTGCCAAAGAAAAACAAAATTGCTATGATATTTAGTATTTCTGAACTGTTGGGAGATCAAATCAGGAAACATTCAGCAGCCAGGGAAGTCCTAGATAAAATAGTGATGGAGGTTAGGTAGACGGATAAGATAATAAAGGCAATTTGGTTACCGCTGTACTAAAGTGTAATAGCTGTAGCAATATCTACGTGTTTCTGTATTTTAAATTTTCGCAACACTCTGCCTTCATGATCTCATTGATTGTACAACACGGAGGTAGGAAAAAGGTTATTATTCTCTTTTTCCAGTTGAGAGATTTTATGCTTTAGAGGTTACCCAGCTAGTGAACAGTAGAGCCAGTCCTGGAACTGAGGCTTATTCTATCGCATACATCATGCCATCACCAAGGCTGCCTTCTAAAAACGTGGGCAGACATGGGACTTGATAGCAAAGGCTGTACAGCCCATTCAAGGTATATTTTTGGCCACGTACCCTTATAAGGTATTGATTAGACATGGTTCTAGACATGGCTATCTTTACCACCTTCTAACCCTAAATGGAAATTTAGAGATCCCACAGAATTAAAATATATATGTGGAAAAACCAAAGCCCTCACTCACTGACCTATAACTTTTCTTCTATGTCCTATCTGATCTTTGCTAAATCTTATTACAACTGGTCCTTTCTAGACACTAACTCAGGGAAATCAGGTCTTTTTAATGTGCTTCCACATTCTCCTGTGATGTTCTGATAATTTCAAAATTAGACAATACATTACTTAGAAAAAGGGCAGAGGTAGAGAGTAGCAAGAGTACCTTATGATGACTGTACTTTTATAATTTTGGAGTAATTGCATTAGCTATTCATTTCCTGCTGATCTCTGCTGATTCTTCATATTTTTTAGAAGTGTATAATTGTAAATAAAACTAATGGATCAGAAAAGCACTGTTTCAGTCAGTGGAAAGCAAATGCACAAGAAACAGACATCAGCTCCGTGGTGTTTTGTAAAGACTGACAAGCTTTTAGCCTACTCATAAAAAGATTTTAGTATAAAGTTTCATTTCTCTCTGTTATGGATAGCAAGGCCAAAATATATCTTCTACTGTCATGGGCAGTTTTGGTGTCTTTACTAAATTGAATTTTTACTATGAGCTCTGGTCCTGCATTTTCTATTTTTATTTCAATAAAAACTGTCTATACTTGGAAAATATTGGTGAACCCTGCATAGAAATCAGCCACTCAGCCTCATAGCACACTCTGGCAGTGCTCCTGCTGTCTTCTGTAGTGGCTTCCACACACTGTCATTAGATTATGTGTCTGACCACCCTGCATTGCTTACCCTGGTGTGGTCTTTCTCTTTTAAATGGAATGAATAGAATCAGAAATATATACCTTAGAATTATCTGCATTGAGGTAAATGGAAAAGCTATATTTAGAGTCTTAGCTTGGTCAGAGGTTTTTATTTTTACTTTTACTTTTTCCTGATTTGGTTTCTTTGTTCTTGGCAATCTCTTTTAGAGGGGGATCTGACAATGACCTGAAACTGACAATGACCTGAAACCCTCGCTATTTCAGGGCAAAGCAGAATGCGAAGTGGGTAATATCAGCTAACGTCATTTGTGTCAGTGTTTAAAGCCCTCAGTCTTTATTTCTACATGGGCTTCACTTCCCGTTAAGATTCTATAAAGGGTGCAGATGTCATTGCTGCACACGGCCTCAGCTGCCCAGTGTTTGATTCTGTATGAGGTTCCTGCTAACCTCAAAGAGAGTTCCACCTGTGAAGAGTGATGGTAACACAGGAGGGAGTGTGGGCTGGTGGTTAGGACAGGGACAGAAAGTTAGGACTTGGAGTTCCATTCCTAGCTGACCACACTGCTGAGTGACCCTGGGTGAGTCATGGGGGCTTTATTGTTGTGTTTCCCGATCCCATGCAAAGAAGGCTTTCTCTAGTCTCTAGTGTAATTGTAAAGTTTATTTCAATAAACCTCGTTTCTTCCTCCATCAATTTTTGTCCCTCCTCCAACCCAGTTGTGGTCTGCAATCCAAATCTACAAAACAGCTGTGAATGCAAAGATATAAATTAATTGACATTAATTTTATAAAGTATATTTTGACCAGAGAAGTGTTAAAATCTCCTTAAGGATTTTTGTTTATTTTTTTAAATGAAAAGAAGAGTAACTTGCTTATGGCCCAGCTGATAGAAAGAAAAAGGCGTCTTGTAAGTTTTTCTCTTGCCTAGGCTAAGAAGTGGTTATTACAGGTCAAAAAAGAGAAATGAATAAAAGAATAGAAAGTTCTTTGACAATTACTGCTTCATATTTAGTATGAATTCCTGGAATTCAAAATGAAAGTACATAGTAGGTGCTTTATAATTGCCAAACAAACTCCATGGCTAAGAATATGAAAACCAGAGTGAGACCTAAACAGTTTTCAAATGTGATATTCAAAGTGCCTCAGGATGGGAAAACAGAATAGGAAACCTCAACCAGTGTAACATAGATTATCATACACATTTTGAAGAATAAAATCATGGAAAATTTAAACTTACTTTTGACATAAAGTTAAAATTAAACTCTTACGTAAAAGATACAACTTACATGGATCAGACCAGAGAAATAGTGCCACAACGTTGCTACTTTGTGCCTTTCCGAAAAGACATAAGGGAATATCAGTGTACATGCCAAAATGAAATGCAGACATCCCAAAACACTTCTTTTCTGCCAATTGAGTATGACCGATCCGATGAGCTAGACACTGATTCTTATTAAATCAAACAGCAGGAATTTCATTTTGCTTTGCCCAGGAAGCTGGAAGCAGAAAACCTGCCTCTCCAGCTTTCTTTCTTTATCTACCCTCCTCTAGAGTCTTCTCCAAAAAGCAACTCATGAAGAAGCAGAAGTGATCATTGGGACACATCTAGGGATGTTAGAATTATCAGCTGGATTCTAGCAAAGAGATCGTATTCTAGGTGATTCCTCATCTGAAAACAGCAATGATGGAGATTATTTCTATACTTCTATACCAAGTGAACTATTTGATGCAGAGGATGCCATAAGAACACACCTTTAAACAAGTTGTTTTAAAGTTGTTTTATTTGTCTTGCCATGTCACATTGCAAATGATCAAGCTAGAGTTTCAGATCATTACAAAAACTGAGCCTCTTATTAGCATTTGCTGCATCCCATTAATGTGCACACATGTTGTCAACACAGAACTCCAGCACTGCTGATTCTGTCCAGTTCCCTAAATGCCCTTCCCTTCTCTCTCTATCCACTGTGCTACAACTGTCTGAACCGGGCTGTCTCCAGTGTGATTCATTCAGGAATTATCCTGGGAATTACGGATGCTGTGCAGTGAGAGCCAGATTGCAATATGAGCACATTTTCTGGCCTGTCCCTCCATTCCCTTCAATACCCACCCACCTCCAGCCATTCACTGAGGTGAGAGAAGCCTTAGTCTCAGGAAGATGGGTGTTCTGAGGGATCTGGGTTGAATACAGATGGGATTCTAGCTACCTCTTAAGATTATAATGAGGATAATAGAAACAATATAGTTATATTAGTCTGCTCAGGCTGCTATAACAAAATAACATTGACTGGGCAGTTTATAAACAACAGAAATTTATTTTTCACTGTTTTGGAATCTGAGAAGTCCATGGTCAAAGAGGCAGCAAATACTGAGCTAAAATGTGATCAGTATTTTAATAACTGGTAAGGTTATACTGTGTGTATAGCCTTACACATGATATAATCTGTGAGAGCTCTCTTCTTGGCTTGCAGATGGCCACCATCTTGCTGTGTCTTCCTATGGTGGATGGAGAGAGTGAGCTCTCGGATATCTCTTATAAGGACTCTAATCCTATCCTATCAGGTCCCTACCATTATGACCTCAAAACCTTCATTACCTCCTTCTAGTCCCTATTTCCAAATACAGTCACATTGAGGGTGAGGGCTTCAACATATGAATTTGGTCGCAATGGGGGGAAGTACAATTCAGTCCACGGTAATTGGTGAACTTGCTTTGAAATGATAAAAGTATTCTCTTTACATCTGTTTGTTTTATTATTATTGCATGATAGTCACGTGGGAAGAAGCTTAAACCTTGGCATTTTTATTTTTCTTGCTAGGATATATTCCTGAAGAAATTTCACCTAACTAAGATTCATTCATTTACCCATTCATGTGTTTATTCATTCAACAACTATTTTGGAGGTACCCACCATGGCCAGGCCCTCACAGCAATGATAGGCTGGAGGTGAGACCCTCTCCACAAGAGCCCTTCAGTTTTCCCCAATCCCAGCCATGCTTAATTTTCCATCACCTGACTGACTTCTCTCAATTATTTCTATTGCCTGGGCCCTGTTCACATTGGTCAAATTTATATGTGTGTTCTTTATATTAAAATGCCGATTGCTAGAGGGAACTTGAGACAATTCCAAAGTTCTCTCGTCCCAACTATTTAACCATTTGTTTCCTAACTAAATGATGATGAGGCATTTTCTGAGTTCTGGGAGGAAGTTAAATACATAGTGGTTAAGAGTGAGCTATAAAGCCACACAGCCTGGAATTATAATTTGGATTCTACCACTTAGAAGCTCTGTGACATTGAGTAAGTCAAACAGTTGTTATGAGACTACAGTAAATAAATAAATGTGATGTGTTTAGTGTCAGGCCCATAGTAAGTACCCAGTTAGTGTCAGCAATAGTTATTATTGAATATACAAGAATGAAATTCAAAATATTTAGCAATCTTTGCGTATTGTCCAAATAGTGTGGATGTGACCTCCCTCCTTAGTTGCTGAATGGGGGGTTATGACTGAGGGGTTCTCCAGGGAGGTACCAATTCATTCAGGCAGCAGGAGAGTTCTGGGGGCAGGTAGAGAAGGGCATCTTACCAATAAGTGCAAAATAAGCTCAGCATTGTTTTTGTTGTTGTTGTTGTTTTATTTTTTAGACAGAGTCTCACTCTGTCATGAGGCTGGAGTACAGTGGCACGATCTCGGCTCACTGCAACCTCCGACTCCCAGGTTCAAGCGATTCTCCTGCCTCAGCCTCCCAAGTAGCTGGGATTACAGGCACACACCACCACGCCCGGCTAATTTTTGTATTTTTTGGTAGAGACGGGGTTTCACCATGTTGGCCAGGCTGGTCTTGATCTCCTGACCTTGAGATTCTCCTGCCTTGGCCTTCCAAAATTCTGGGATTATAGGCATGAGCCATTGTGCCTGGCTGAGCTCAGATTTTGATAACCCATAAGGTTATACTGTGTGTATGGCTTGAATATCATCCTGTTATTGTGCTTATGCCACATTCGAGGTACAGATGCATTGGATTCCTTGGCTTGACTACTGACACTGGTGGCCCCACGCCCTGGCTTCATAAATGAACCCTCGTGTACCTACATAGCTCACATGGCTACAATGAATTATTTAGAGACTAACTGGCCATTTGCCGTGCTTAACACACTCTGTAGGCTATGAAGCAAGAATAAGGATGATGGGGCTGACCAATGTTTTCTACTTTCATTTAATACAAGTTTAGCATATCTGTTAAGAGCTGTCCCTCTTAGAGAGACATGTATGACCCAAGGACCCTTTGGTAGGGCTTCCATTCTCTGAACTATCAGATTATGCATTTTCTTTATCCTACAACATTTTCATATAGGCAAGAGCAGGTTTAAAAGAATACCAGGTGGTCTGAAAGGAAAGTGAAGTCTCAGAAGGGCAACACCCTCCCTCAGAGATATGTGCATGGGGGACCTCCTTTCAGGAAAGGAACCAGTATGGAGCAGGAGTGGGCTGTAGTTGCCCCAGGCCAGATGAGTACCCACCAAGAGTGGACAGAGGCCACTACCACCTCTGAGAGGGTTACTTGTACATTGCTTCGTCTTGTTTATATTCTAGGGATGGAACCACTTCTAGACTCCAGACCATCTATTTTTTTAAAATATAGCTTTTTCCCCCTCTGCAAACTAGGTCCACACTTTCTGATTTGTGTGCGTCTTTAAGTTGCCTAATATTGTTGGATGAATGGGGCTTTTCGAACACACTGTGTTATTAATAAATACAGAGACTCATATTCTCTAGGAGTCACATTCTTATTTTAATTCATTTTAGACAGTGGCTTCGAGCAAAACTTAATTTTTGGGATTATTTGAAAGCATTTACTATTGTAGAGAATTTCTGCAAATAGAATCATCTTTACTTCCCGGGGAAGTTTTCTTTCAACAACAACCTTTGTTGTAACAAATAGTCTATACTTTGCTTTTTCCAGTTTCATATCTGGTTGTTTATTTTTAAATGGTATGTTCATTATTTGCCAAAGAATTAAACAAGATGTTGCTTTTATTAGGTGAAAAATTTATCTTCGTTAATTTTTAACTCTAATCTCCTTGAAAATATATTGAGTTTATGTCGTATATGCTACAAATTATTGTATCCATAATTATTTTATAACTTCACTGTTTTTTGTTCTCTAAAGCTGGTATATTTTTTCCTTTTGAGTTTTTAAACAAGTATTTCTAGCACCTATGAACAATAAGTTATGTAATGCAGCATTACATCTTTGCTTCTTCAATAACTTTGTCTAGTGTTATGTTGAGTAGTTGAAATTAAATTAAAATCCTTGTCTCCTTAAAATGTTCATGATAAATATGGTCTTCTGAAAACCAAAAAGAATAGGAACAAAAACTGTACCCAAGTGCTCATGCTCACATAAATGCATGCATGCGCACACACACACACAACCAAGACTCCCAAATCCTAGTCAAAAGCTATATTTCACAAAAGAGAATTATAGTAACATTGATGGTTTGCCAAAACCTCAAGCAGTGACAAAATCCACAGTGTCCTGAAAGGGATGCCTTTACAAAACCATGCCTCTCCAGATGGTTTAGATTAGAGATGTTTAAAAACATATGGCAGCATTAGTTTGGTTTAGAATTCATAGTTAATTCAGTAGATAAAATAATGCAAATTTGAAACCCTATCCTGTCTATCAGAAAAATCATCAAATCTTATGATTGCTCTTAGGAGGGGTTGGTATGTGATGTGTTGCTTTTTAAATTATCTAATTGAAATAATAAAATTAACCAAAAAAAAGTAAAAAGAGGATTAAAATATAAAAGTATGAGTAAAAACTTTCTTCTCTACAGAATATTTCTTCCTATAAGCTGTCATATCCAATCAGTTTTATGGGATTCGACAGCCAATTGTCATTTCCTGAGATATATTCTGTAAAGAGGTTGTGTTACAGAGACAGCATGAAAAAATGGAAAAAATAATTCCAGAGCATCATGCCAAGAGAAGCCAAAATGTCCTTGAAGACCACAAAGTGTTGCCAGGATTCCTTCACCTTGCTAATAATAGCAGATAAGCAGCTTACGCACAAGTTTTTCCTTTGGCTTATTTAGCTTTCCCTCCTAGACACTTTCTAAAGGAGAGTGCTCTCAGTCCACATTTTAGTAAATTATTTTGCCTTATCTGTGATTTTTCATCGTGGGTGGGGGCTCTTTGTGAACAGTAATGTTGCATATTGTGTTATCTGACACAAGACGTATAGTAGTTTCCCCAGGACCCTAAAAGGCTTCATCACTAAAAGCTCAGCTCCCACTGTCCCCTTCTTTATGTCTAAAATCAACAGTATCCCACCCTCTGATCCCACAGTTGGACAGCCAGCAAACAACTCCTGGAAAAGAACTGCTGTATGGAAACAGTATTAATTTAATGATGCATATTATTGTGTATCCTACCAGCAGCACAAATGAAAGCATTCAGCAGATATGTTAAAATTGCCACTAGAAGAATGCTCACTCAAGGACTCAAAGCCTTTCAGAAAATCCACACAGGGAAAATATGGGACAAAGATTCTACAAAAATAGATTCAGAAGTTTTCAAAACACCGTTGCTAGGCTTTGAAGGGCTTGACTCTCAAAGTGGCCCAGTATTTACTTCCCCCTGAAAGTAACACATTTTGAACATTTTTCCAACCATAAAAGGTAGAACTGTAGCTTCTAATGGCTAAAGGAGCTCCACTATCAAAGTAAACATGCTTCTTTGGCAGCAAGGACACGTGCGCGTGAAGAAAACTAGAGGGGAGCAGGAAGAGTAGGAAGGTCCCTGTCACAGGAATTGGTGTGGATTCATGAGTATTTCAACTGTAGATTTAATTTTGTTTTAACCATAGAGAAAATGTGTTAGCCAACCTTAACAATTGATCAATAGTTCTGCATATTGCCCCACTTAATATGTGTAACTGGAGATATATTTTGTTGTTTCATCTAATAATCAATTTTTTAAATAAATGGGAATGGGTGATGACTTGGCAGGGGAAGATGCAAGCATTTGAGAGAATCCAGGCACTTTATCATAGGCATAAATGACACCATGCCAACCTATCTCCACAAAACTTGTTGAAAAGACTTCACTTTTGGAGCAGATGCTCAGAGGAGAGAAAACCCCACCTGAGGCTTTCTCCCCTGCCCCCAGTCACACTCCTCACGATGACCCTTACATGTTTTGTTGCATGTTTTTTTGTGTGCTTTGTCAAATTTGTGAGTACTTGGCTAATTTTCAGAACAGAATTTCACTGGATGATCACTTCTCTATTTGAAAACTACTTTACATAAATTTCCTGCCTTTAGAACATTCCAATGTGTTCTTCCCTTTGTATGAGGGATTTTGAGCCAAGTTCTGTAAAACATCACAAGTTTGGACAACATGGCCAGAGAAGGCCAATTCTCAAATGAGATATGATTTACTAAAGAAGCCCAGGATAATTAAATGATTTTTTTGAAAAACAAATCATTACAGTCTCCAAACTATCCTTTGTGTCAATAGTAATTTTCACTATATCAGGTCCTCTGATATGACAGCTGCTGATTTGGGACATTGGTACAGAAGTGAAACAGAACACCAATGCTGTGTTATAACTCAAACTTGTAATTAAACATCTGGGACCTGCCTGCTTTAACGAAGAGTTAAGAATATTTGGTTGGTTGTGTATCATATCTCTAAACTGATACTACTGTGATTCAATCCTTACACATTGTGTACATGTATCAAAATATCACATGTACCCCCCAAAATATGTACAACTATGATATGTCAATAAAAAATTCAAAACAAAAACAAAGATTGAAGGACTTAGAAACTATTTATTTTCTCACATTATTCTTTTAGTTAGCAAGTACTCTTTTTTTCATACACAGTGCAAAGAAAAAAAAAAATACCCTTCATTATGTTGTTAAAATTTCACTAGTTAGCTAGTATTTGTGTTACAGGAATAATATCAAAATAAATGGGAAATAGGCTCTGTGAGCCTTTCAGACCTATATTATTCCAAAACTAAATTTAAAATATTTGTTCTCAAAAACCTTTATGAATTCTTAAACAACGTCTGTATCATGGATACTCATCCTGAGGGATCCAAAAGTGTTGAATCTTGCCTACCAATGGAATGAATTCAAGCCGTAAATATATTACTTGACTGTTCTCCACCTCAAAACTCTTCTAAAGCAAGGGAGGACAGAAATGGGAAAGTAAATCATATAGTTCGTGTTTTATATTCTGCATAGTTCCTGATGAAAACCCTTGGTGAGCTGTATGTGTGACTAGTTCATATTATTAATGTTTGGGTGCAAAATTCGGAGACAGCGAAGAGTTGCAAAATATACATCAGGAGAAATGAAAGTGTAGAGGTAGGGTAAGGCTTTTCATTGTTACCTGCATAACATAATTTGCCATACCCTTAGGTTGATGGCAAATCAACCCAGTGAAAAAACACTCTAAGCCTTTGTATAGCATTTTTAAAAGAAGACTAATGGATTTTTACTGCCTGATTCACATGTATCAAAGTAAGAAAGATGACGCCTTGGAAAACAGGCAATATCAGTTGAAGCAAAGCATAGTATAAATGCCAAGACCTATATTAGAATTTATATATGCCCAAAGCCTATTTACTTGGAGCCTGAATTCTCACTGGCTCTGAGCCTGAGGGGCCTTGATCCATTTCTCTGGTTAAGCTAGGTCAGTACCACCTGTGTTCCTACAGTGAAGTCAGAGCTGCTGAGATCCGTGTACCCTCCAGCCGCTGTATTTATTATTCCACTTGGGAGTGCTCTGCCCTTGAAGGCTGATCTGACCAGGGTGGGATCACAGGCAGCAGGTATGCCATGAACAACAACCCATATTCTTAACATATGTTTAATTTGAGTAACTCTCCTCCTTTAAAATACCTCTTGACTCTAAATCCACATCCTGATTTGCCCACTCTTGTTACCATTTTCTGCTGCCTGTTCTGAATTAATCCTTTGAGGTGGTCATTCCCCGGAAAGAAAAAAGGAAAATGAGAAGAGAGATGCAAAGTTGGGAATGTGAATGAAAGAGAATGGGAGAGAGCAGAAGGAAGGGGATCATTAACTAGAGTCTGCTTTCATGAGCTAGATTTTCTTTGAGCTGTATAAGAAAGGAGAGGTAGAGGAAGAAGAGAAATAAAAAAAAAAGCGCTTGAAAGGTTATCCATTAATATCCCTACTGAAGAATGAAAATCATTTTTTTCAGTAGAGTTCAATTTACAGATTATTTTCATTTCTCTGTCGTACTTCATCTCAAAGAATTGATATAATCTAAAAAGTGGTTAAAACTATTAAAATAGTTTCCATAGTAGAAAATTAAATGATTTTACTAACTGTCAAAGTCAGTGTTTAAACTGAGATAATTTGAATTATATTTTATATAGTGATCATGTCACTGGGATGTCTAAACATTCTTTGGAAAAGTAATAATCCCTGATTCTGATTTCTCATCAACAGAAAACTGAAAAGGTTAAGATTATTAGCCACCAATTGCTGTTATTTGCAAAAACCTAAAGAAAAGGCTGGTTTTCATGAAGACTTTTGAATTTAAATATATTCTCCACCTTGGAACAATTAACCCTTTAGGAGACTTTCTACATTTTTCTTAGGTGTATTTTCTGCTCAGAGGGTCATGAAACTGCTTCAAATACTTGATTTAAAATATGTTTGAAAGTTAAATAGCAATATATTATGCTATTAAATATAAGACGGCAAAATATTATGTTGCTTCATAACATCAAATTTGTTTTCTGTCTATCTATCTATCTCTCTATCTAGCAATCAATCAAATACAGGTTTTCCTAGGCCACAGCAGACTGGTTTTTAAATGAAGTCATATTAACAGTGTAAAACATATTTCTCTGGTCCTCATCTCATTTAAAACTTAGGCCCTCTGGGGTCTTCACATTGTCCCACGTTTTTCCTGGGAGTTCTCAGAGGATGTTGCAAATGTGTTCATGAATAAGGTTCCAATGACTGCCCATGAAGCTAAAAGCAGCTTGCAATGACTCTAGCACTCAAGCCCCAAGGCCTTGCCCTCTGCCCTGTCCCCATTAGCATCGGAGGGCTGGCCTCACTCACTCCAGAGCAAGCTCCATCACTAGGTGCTGGTTTCCATTGCTGCAGCGCCATTGTTGCTGATGATGCTCCAGACCCCTGAGTAGTCCTGGGCCTTCCAGAACTGAAGCCAGCAGTCAGGGCATATTCCATGAAGGAGACAAAATTGATTCTCTCCCCCAAAGTGTGTATTCTTTGTCTGAAGGAAGCCTTAAACACACAGGCTAGATACTCCACTTGTTCATAACAAATACAGTCTTTTCTGTTGTTCCAGTAGCACTCTTTTGCAAATAGAGCTCTGCAGACCTCTCCCACTGATCATGGCTTCCACACTGTGAACACTGCTTAAACTCAAACCTGGCTACCTGTTTAATTATATTTCAAGTTTGAAATGTAATGCCGTTTACCTCAACACTGGGGCAGATGACTTTTGTTTTTTTTTTTTAGATGGAGTTTGGCTCTTTGTTGTCCAGGTTGGAGTGCAGTGGCATGATCTCGGCTCATCGCAACCTCTGCCTCCCGGGTTCAAGCAATTCTCCTGCCTCAGTCTCCCAAGTAGCTGGGATTATAGGCATGAGCCACCACGCCCAGCTAATTTTGTATTTTTAGTAGAGATGGGGTTCTCCATGCTGGTCAGGCTGGTCTCAAACTCCCGACTTCAGGTGATCTGCCCATCTCGGCCTCCCCAGACGACATTTTATTCACAGCAATTCAACAGATATTTATTGAACCTAGCGCTGTGCTAGGTACTGAGGCCACAATGATAAATACGACCTGTTCCTTGCCTTTGAGGAATCTGTCCCTGCCCCACTAGGTCAAAAGCAAGAATAGGTGATCTGAGGTAAAATGCATGGTACAAAACAAATAACTAGTGAGTGGTTTACCCAGAACACCCCAGCCGCTGCATTGTCACCTGACTTAAGGTGGACGGTGGAGTGGAGGTGGGAATGGTTAGGTTCGTTTGTGGAAAAGGGCTTTGGAAGTCTGAGCTAGCTCACATTAGGAGGGAGGCGACCTCACATGAAGAATACCTACCTCCTACCTCAAGAGCCTGCAAATGTTTGGGGATGACTGGTGAACCACAGGTATTCCTAAGGCTGGTTCTTATTAGGCAGGGAAAACTAGAAGCCTCGCTTTTCCTCATCCTTGCTGTGGAATGAAACTAATAAAGTCCGTTACTATTTAGATAAGTGAGTGAATGCTGTTTGTTTGAGAAATACTGTTCCTGGGGAGGGTCTGACCAGTAGAAGCCTCTGAAGGGCTTTTTTGGGGTAGAGAGAGAGCCCAGCTAAAGAGTGGTTCAAGTAATGTAAGAATCAATGGCAACTCTGTTAATGTCATTAGGTTAAACCTACCTAATCAAAATCATAAGGAAAGCCTTACCTTTGCATACATATTTTTGTTGTTGTCCAAATAAAACAAGTAACCCAAAATCTAGCACAATGACTGTCTATACAGGGCTGAATATCTGTAAAAGAAAAACACCTAAAAGAAGTTTGCATTGCCAGATGCTTGGCATCATGTAATCAAAACATTTTGAATGTATTTTAAAATAGTCTTCCAGATGTGTGACAGCTTTGAGCTTAGCTACAGTCACTATCTACATTTTGGAAGGGGAGTGGAAAACTGAATTCGTTATTCAAATCATACAGGAAAATTGAATCCTTATTGCCTTCCAAGTCTGATTGCCTTGGGAAAAGGTAGTTTTATTTTATTTTTTGCCTTTCTACCAATTTCTTCAACACTGTATTTGACCTGACAAATGTAAACACAGTAGAACTTTCCACAGTACCTTGCATTTGCCATAAGAAAGATGTTATTACCACCAAGGGTGACATTTCTTGACTGTGAAGTAGTCTAGTTATTTAGAATTCAACTTTTATTTTGTGCTTACTTTCCCTAGTTCTTGATATTAACTATACTTAATATGTAGCAATTTACCCAGTTTCTTTTCATTTTAGGGCTCATGCTCAAGAACATGGAATTAACTAAGGGAAAAAAATAAGTTAAATAAAGTAGAGGGGGTTTTTTTGCCTTTGAACTAGATTTTCCCAGAGAAATTCACATTCTTCAGTGAGAGTTGTGTGCTATGTTAAACCCACTGTAGCATATTTATCTGTGCTCAAAATAGGCACCACATATTAAATGACCTACTAGTACTATAGGAAAAATTGCTCAGGAGAATTTGCACCTTGTGAAATTTGCAGTTATTTCCTCCTGGCCCACACAGAAATATTCTATTTGTGCTTAAGTCCATCAGTAAGTAAATCTATGAATTTTGTTGTTGATATGGTATCATTGCCAATTTTAAAAGAAGAGAATGCTTCATGTAGAAAATATTGAAGTGGTGGTGTGTGTCGATCTAGTTCTCAAGACATATCTTTCTGTCAACATACTTGAGTGTACTGTTCAGTTAACTTTCAATTATTCCTAATTAGTCTTTGATACCAGTTATATATGATACATTTTATAACTGGCAAATACAATTGGGCAAATATAATACATTGGCATGTCTTTCTGAAGCTACAGTTAATTTAAAGATAAGACGGGATCTCTGTAATTGTACTGGTAGAGAATGGGTAGAAGTTTGCCCAAGTGACACATACCAATCAGCATAAAATGTCACTGCTTCAAAACAACTGAAAAACTTAAAAAATGAAAATATGTTCCTATGGTCTGCCAAAACCATCCTGAAATTTTATCTGCATTGGTGGGAGGAGGGTTGGGGACAGTGGCGGGAAGTTTATTGTTACATTTTTTTCATGCCGTGAGAACAAATTTGAAAAAGTTTTGACAGAAGGTGTATGGATTGTGATTGATGTGATGGTTGGTAGCACCTCTACTGAGAGAGTAGTTCTGTTAATGTAACTTAGACTTGAAAGATTTATTTTGGAGGAAGAGGGTCTGTGACTCACAGGTTGCAAATAACAGCAGAGTTTGGGTTTTTGCTAGTGGGTCTACAGTATGCTCTGTGTCTCTGCTTCAGTCTGAAGATTACCATCCTCTCTTTTTTGTTGGTTGATCTGTTTGAAATGGTAATTGGGAAAGGGGTTTAGTATGAGATAGGAAGTAGAAAGGAATTTTAAATCTCTATTCTGCCTGGAACTTTGGCTGTCTCAATATGGGAGTAAACAATTCAAATTAACCTCTTTAGGAAAATCACACAACAGATTATATTCTATCAGGTGAAAGAAAGTGAAATAGAACTAGAGTCCATTTTTAAAGCCAAAACACAAACTCAGGTGAACATGAGCTTGAGTGAATATGAAGATTGTTTGTCTGGAAGTGTACAGTATATATGTGACCATGACTTCAGCTAGTGATGAGCTGTGGGAATCAGCTGAATTTATACATACTTCGAAGTGCTTAATTTATCATTTTCTCAAAATATTTACAAGTTTATCAAGTATTTGTTGACCACTATGATAGAATAATGGCCTCCCAAAGACATCTCTATTCTTATACCAGGAACCTGTGAATGTTACCTCAAGTGGCAAAAGGGACTTTGCAAACAGGATTAAATTAAAGATTTTTTTTATTTTTTTTTTTAATTTTTTCCATATGTTATTGGGGTACAGATGGTGTTTGCTTACATGAGTAAGTTCCTTAGTGGTGACTTGGGGAAGGGTGGGATGGGGGTGAGGGATAAAAGACTACAAATAGGGTGTAGTGTACACTGCTCAGGTTATGGGTACCCCAAAATCTCACAAATTAAGGATCTTGAAGTGGAGAGGTTATCCTGGATTATGCGGACCGGCCCAATGTCATCACAAGGTATCTCATAAGTGAAAGGGGGAGAGAGAGGCAAAAAGGGTCAGACTCAGAGAAGATGTGAGGATGGAAGCAGGATCAGAAGGTGTGATGTGAGAGAGAGACTCGACCAACACTTGCTGGCTTTGAGGGTGAAAGGTGGCATGAGGCAAGAAACAAGGGTGGCCTCTAGAAGTTGGAAAGAAAGCAAAGTAGTTGATTCTCCCCTAGAGCCTCCAAAAAGAAACATAGCACTGTTTACCCCTCAATTTTAGTCCTTCCAACCTCCAGAGCTGTAAGATAATAAATTTGTGTTGTTTTAAGCCACTAAATGTGTCATAATTTGTTTTTTGTTTTGTTTTGTTTGAGACAGGGCCTTGCTCTGTCACCCAGGCTGGAGTGCCATGGCATGATCTCAGCTCACTGAAGCCTTAACCTTCTGGGCTCAAGTGATCCTCTTGCCTCAGTCTCCCAGGTAACTGGGACTACAGGCATGTACTACCACGCCTGGCTAATTTTGTATTTTTTGTAGGGACAGGTTTTTGCCATGTTGCCCAGGCTGGTCTTGATCTCCTGGGCTCAAGTGATCCTCCTGCCTCAGCCTCCCAAAGTGCTGGGATTAGCAGGTAATTTGTTACTGCAGCAAGAGCAAACTAATGCTAATGCCTACCAACGCTTAGGAACTGGCTTAGGCACAAAGAACAACACAGAGAGAAGAGAAGCCCATCTCCTGCCCTTCTGAGGCTTCCAACTCCAACGGATCCATTTTATTATGCCCGTGAAGAAATTAAGCCCAATAGAATTGACATGATTTTCACATAGAAAATCAGTCTTGAGTACCAGTGGATCTTTCCACTGCATCCATATCCTATGAATAGGATGAAGGGGAAAAATCACATCCTGTCCCTTCCCCACAAACTTTATATGTTACCTTAAGGGCTGCCGTCCTCTGATCAGAGCAGGAAACAAACAACTTAATGACAATCAAATCATTTTTTACTTAGGAGGACTCATCTGTAGAATAGAGTCATGCTTTTGCATTCTGAAGAGCTAGAACTACCTACAGCCATTAAAGAAAGGGAAGATGACCTGTTCTCTCAGGCAGTGGCCCTTAATTTAATTGAAGAAACTACATCCTAAAGGAGTTAAGTCCCATAAACCAAGTGACACAGCTATAGAAAGAGCCTTTCCAGAACGTGAGTTTCCTGACTCCCTTTTCAGTTTGTGCCCCTTCTCCCAGCAGACACCTAAGGTTCCAGCTGCTTTTTCAGAATCTGAAATAGGAACCCAGTGCCTTTCACTAACCTACTTCCCAGCACACCCTGTGGATTACAAAGGGAAATTAACATGTAAAGAAACCCTTTGGAAACTAAAGGAGTCATGTTAGTTCTCTTGCTATATTACTTGGCTGGTCTCACTGTTGGTGTCATTTTCAAGTGTGGGGCTTGATTTAATAGAGACAGCCAACAACTGTGGATCTAATCAAATGGGGCTCAGAGCACGTAAATTTCAGTGTAGGGAGCTGCAAGAAATATTTTCAAGTTTTGGAATGTTCTGACAGGAATGAGACAGAAAATATTCAAAGGAAGCTGGAAAATCAAGCTACGGATCTTGCTTTTCAGGTCTGTTATAGTCACTTTGTGAAGTATTGCAGACAATTCATTATAATTTATCACACTGATACTCATAGATTGGATGAAGCCCAAACACAACTAAGTTAGATGCATATTAAATTACCTCTTACTTAAAAGGAGGGTGGTCTTACCAGGGCAGGATGGAGTTCATTAGCAGGCTCAGAAGCTTTCCTTAACTCTTCATTATCTGGTTTCATATTATTCCTGGCTCCTCAGGATCATTGAACACCTTCGTTTATTTCAACTCCTGGAGAATTGCACCAGGCACTTTGTGAATCTCACCAATCAATAATTCCAAAGATAAAAGACTCATCATCACAAGTCTATGCACAAAGCACAAATTACTGGGAAATCTGTTCCTATTCTTTGTATAAATTCATTTTTTTCTTTTTTAGAGAAAAGAAAAAATACTGCCCTTGTGCATTTTAATTTAGATTTGTATGAAGCAAAATGTTGCTTTTTATTATGATAATTGACTGACACGTACATTGGGTGTAATCTAACATATGTTTAGGAATGTATTATCACATTTATTCTAGCTGACCTATAATATCTCACATATAAATTCGATGAAGAACATGGTTCAGAATAGAATTCTACTGACAGATGGTCTTTAATATGCCTCTAGACTCTTTTTCCTGAACTGGAAATTTCAACCTCTATGTAAATGCCCCTTAATGTGTACATCCTACGTCTTATGATTGAAAATAGTATTTCCCTTGTGGACTGAGAAAAATCCCTGAAGTGTTGTAAATTTAATCATTTGATCCCCCCAGAATTTTTATTCATACATTTTTCTTTATCTCTTGGTTTGTTATTTTGTCCTTTTAAAAACCAGCTCAGGTTGAACTCTGGGGAATTTGATTCCCATTTGACTGTTGATCTTCCAAGTACACATAAATGTTGTGGTAAGAGGGAATTGCCTTCAGCTTAGAAATGAACCCACAAGGACACATTTCTGGTCCTTTCTACGATGCAGCCATTCTCGGTCTATGGGTCTCTTGCAAAACTTCAGAGACTCTTCGGTGGACACAACAATGGTGTAGAAATTGAGGGCTCGGTAAGAATTGGGATTGGTTAACAATTTAAAACATAAGTTTACCCTGGTCTCTTCCACATACTGTATAGTACTAGCACTTAAATTCAGTTTTTTCAAGTTCTTTTTAGTACTTCAAAGTATCAGTTTATCGATAGAAACATCAAGGTAGACATAGTCCTAGAGGTCACCTGGTTCATCTTTGTGCTTTAGGCATAAGCATGTCTAAGTCATTCTAGGCAAATAAAAAAAGACAAATCTTCACTAACACTGTTTCTACCTTTGATCTCATTGCTTTGTTGGGTGTAGGGCTTCTCTTCTTATTGTCTTCTTCAAGGTTTATATTCACCACATAGTTTTAATGTGAAGAAGGACCTATTCTTGCCAAATTATTTTATTTTCTTGCTAAATTTAGAATGATCCAACTGCTTCTGTGTACTGTCACAGCTGGCAAAACCACCATGGTTATTCAGAAAAACCATGTGAAGACGCTGTGCATAGTGGAACACTTTAAGTTTTTTTTTTTTTTTTTTTTTTTTTTTTAACGGTCTCCCTATAATTTCTGACCTAAGTGCCTTGGTAATGATCTAATGTGGGCTAGTCCATGACTCTTTGGGTGGATCCTCCAAACGTAGATTTATTTTACCAGCAAGGGATTGAGTGACATATGGAGACTGAATTTTTTTCTTTTTTTCTCAGCCTCCTCAAACAACAAACCCCGAATCCTACAAATTCAAAAAGAAATTGTCCAAAGCAGGACATATGTATCATGCAATTGTTTTTAGACATTCTTGCCAGTGCAACAGTTCTGAATCTGATTAGCTTATTATTATTATTATTTTTCTTTGTATTGTGCTGGTAAAAAATAATACCTGATAACTGAATTCTTCTCTTGGATTCTGTAGCTGATGAACGTTATTGCTTCTTTTATATGGCCCAGGAAGGGAACACAGACTAAGAAGCTGGCTCTTCTTTTACATGCTTATTCTATCAAGAATGAGAAGGAAGTACCATAGTTTTGAATGCTGTATTTTCCTCCTTTGTAAGGACTTAGTACTTTTTCAGTAAAAATAAATTTAATTTGTGGCTACACTTCAAGTAAGATGGTTTGATGTCAACGTACAGCAGTCCCAGCTCTGGACTTAGAGAAGTCGTGTGGCTGACTCCCTTAGCGTCACTTTCATGTGGTTGGGTTAGCCATTCTCAGAAACCCCAAACATTTCTGAAGATCCTAAACTGGAGACATTCACAAGTCTTCCCTCCCTTTTTGCTACTAATCCTTCATGTTTTAACAAGCACCAAGGTTAATGCTGCCTACACTTTTTCCTGTCAAATTGGAACTCTTTCTTCTGTCTCGACTAATCTGTTCTCGCTAGTTCATACTTTCATAAATCAAAGGGGTGGATGTCAACACACACCATATCCAAATATCAGCTTCCTTTCTCTTAATTAAGCAGGATTTAGACATTTGATTTGAAGAAAACTGTTGCTTTTTAACATACAAAGGCAACCATATATTCATCTTCATCTCTTCCTGTTATTTTTCATCTCTATAAATAAAACAAAGTTTGCCTTCGCCTTGTACCACATCACTATTCCAGTCTAGGCCTAGAAACTTGGGTTTTATATTTTCTAAAAAAGAGACGAGAGACTTTGGTGAACTGTTGGCAGTCAGTACTGAAAAAGCCAGCTTTGATCTGAACATGCTTCAGTGAGCATTATTGTTAGATATTGATATTTTTGAACTTTTTCCTAAATGCAAGCCATCCTTTTATTTCCAAAATGTGACCATTTTGCCCAAGATTATTCTATCTCTCAATGAGACAACTGTGTAAAAAGTATGTATATTATTTCATATCATTTGAGTTCAGAAAAATGTTCCTCAGGTCCTGTGTTTATGTCTCTAAGAAGTTCCATTTTTTATTAAAGCACACAATAGCGGCCCTATTCACTTTTCATAATAATAAATAATAATTCACATAATTATTTTGAGGAATAGATACATTCAATTTCAAAAGAACTTGTTGGATTGTAACGGCACTTTTGGTTTATGTAGTGACAAGATGACAACAAAGCATTTTCTCCCAAAGTGACACTCAATGCAGAGCTTGTCAGGAGTGTCCCAATTGGTTTCCAAACTGCTAACTGTTCATTAGACTCTCCTGAAATGATTAATTGGTCTCAATCAGTTCCCAGCAGGAAGTACCCACCTCATGGTAAATATCACCACAATTGGTACTAATTAGCTCTGTTGTCACCTGTCCCGACTGATGGGCTGGGAGCTGAGTGAGGTGAGAGATCTCTACACCAGCAGCAGAAACCAGCTGGAGAGAGGTCAGAGACTCACTGCCAAGGCCACTGTAACAGGGAGGGAGCCCACAAGCCCTCTCTGCCATGTGGGTATGCATGAGGCTTAGCCTGTGACTACCAGTCCCACAGAGGTGAGGAAGTAAGAAATGTGGTGCTCGGGCAGGACACGTATCTCAAAAAGAAGAGGCACTTGCATTCAACCGATACAAGTTTTCACAGTATATTGATGTCAAAGTCAGCCAAGCTGTAGTTCCAATCTGGGCTTTGCCACTTACTATTAATTTGATCTTAAGCCAGTGGCTTACTTCTCTGAGCCTGGGTTTCCTAATTCGAAAAAATATAGGCAATATTACCCACCTAGTAGGACTGATACAGCCATGTGTAGTATATGCTTGACACTTATTTAGTAAGTGCGCAAAAATGTTGGAATGCTGGCCACAAGTAAATAGCCATGTAGCTGGGGGTGACAGTGATAATGTTCATTAGCATTCCTGACAATAAACAAGAAAACTCCTAGTGTCTACATGGAGAGTGATGTTCAGAGAAGCTGGGACCTAAACCTTCACTTCTTTTTTATTTACCATTTTCTAAGAGCCTAATTATTTCAGTGGAGAGGAGAAACAAGGAGAGATGTAAAAACTAGCAAATAGGCCGGGCGCGGTGGCCAACGCCTGTAATCTCAGCACTTTGGGAAGCCGAGACGGGTGGATCACGAGGTCAGGAGATCGAGACCACCCTGGCTAACACGGTGAAACCCCATCTCTACTAAAAATACAAAAATTAGCCGGGTGCGGTGGCAGGTGCCTGTAGTCATAGCTACTTGGGAGGCTGAGGCAGGAGAATGGCGTGAACCCAGGAGGCGGAGCTTGCAGTGAGTGGAGATCTTGCCACTGCACTCCAGCCTGGGTACAGAGCGAGACTCCATCTCAAAAAAAAAAAAAAGAAAAAAAAAAAGCTAGCAAATAATCTTGAAGGAAATTAAGCTGTGGTATTCTAGCAAAGGAACATATCGTAAGTTTCTCGATTGGGCTGGTTGCGAAAATGACAAATGATTCCATAAGGCAAATATCCAGACGCGGAAGGAAACTTATTCCACAATGATATTGGGTCATACTCCACAAATTAATTGTTTTAGAACCGTGTTTTTCATTTTTCTCCATAATATGAAGCACCTACATGTGTTTGTTAAATACGCAGATCACTAGATGTCTACCTTGGAAATTCTGATTCAGTATATCACAGTGAGGACCCAGGGGTTTGTGTTTTTTGTTTATTTGTTTTAATTAACAAGCAAAATTGTATATATCTATTGTATACAACATGGTGTTTTGTTTGATATGTATACATTGTAGAAGGGTTAAATCAAGCTATTTAATATACACATCATTTTTTATAGTGAGAACACATAAAATCTACTCTGCAATTCTTAAATATATAATATATTGTTATTAACTGTAGTCACCATGTTGTACAGTAGATCTCTTGAATTTATTCCTCCTGTCTAACTGAAATTTTATGTCCTTTGACTAATATCTCTCCAGTCCTTCTATTCCAGCCCCTGGTAACCAATCTGTGTGTTTAATGAACTCTCCAAGTGCTTTTTTTTTTATTCAGATAAGCTTAAGCACCATTAATTTAAAACAGTACTTTTCACATTTGACTGCAAAATACTGATGCCCCAGTCGCACTCCCAGAAATTCTGACTAAATTGGTATAAGATGTGACCTGAGCATTTGAGATTTTTTAAAGCCCCCCCAATTGATGCTAAGTTACAGGCAAATTTGGAGTAATACTGATTTAGAAAATAGTCTGAAGGGTACCTATAAATGATGAATAAATAATAATTAGATGTCAAGTCACATCACAGATCAATAGAGTCCAGCTCTAATTCAAGGTGTGAAAAAACTGTCAAGAATAAGGACTTAAAATAATTAAACCACATAATAAATGATGTAGTAACATGTGTTACTAGATCATCAGGACAACCTCCATCATCAGGACAGGACCAAGAATTACTACTGAAATTACTGGAGAAAGATTTGTTGAGCAAGAGGAGATGATTCTTCGAATCAGGAGGTAGTAATTTCTAATTCTATGTGGGAATATATTCTTTGTCTGTCTTTAAACTAACTATATTACCTAATTCAAATCTTCCAACAGCCCCAGGGAAAATAGGCAAAGAAAATGCCTGTTCCATAGGTAGGGTAAGAACTGTTATGCTCCTGTTATAAACAAAACAAAATAAGGCTTAGATACCTCATATCCATTGGAATGGCTAATACTAAAAAGAAAGCAAAAAACAAACAAAAAAAAAAAACAGAAAATAGCAAGTGTTGGTGAGGGACATGGAGAAATTGAAACCCTTATGTATTGTGGGTGGAATGTAAAATGGTGCGGCTGCTTGCATTAGTCCGTTTTCATGTTGCTGATAAAGACATACCCAAGACTGGGCAATTTACAAAAGAAAGAGGTTTAATATGGACTTACAATTCCACCTGAATGGGGAAGCCTCACCATCATAGCAGAAGGTAAGGAGGAGCAAGTCATGTCTTACATGGATGACAGTAGGCAAAAATAAAAATAAAAGCTCATTCAGGGGAACTCCCCCTTATAATACTGTCAGATCTTGTGAGACCCACCCACCACCACAAGAACACCATGGGAAAGACCTGCCCCCATGATCCAGTTACCTCCCACTGGGTCCCTCCCACAACACATGGAAATTCAAGAAGAGATTTGAGTGGGGTCACAGTCAAACTATATCACTGCTACAGAAAACAGTGTGATGGTTTGTCAAAAAATCAAAAATAGAACTACATTATGATTTAGCATTTCCACTTATGGGTATGTACCCAAAATAAATGAAAGCAAGATCTCAAAGAGATGTTTGTGCACCCATGTTCTTAGCAGCATTATTCACAGTAGTCAAAAAGTGTCCACTGATGAATGAATGGATAAAACAAGATGTAGTATACATGTACAATGGAATATTATTCAGCTTTAAAAAGGAAAGAAATTTTGACACATGCTACAACATAGATAAACCGTGAGGACATTATGCTAAGTGAAATAGCTGATCACAAAAGGATAAATATTATATGATAATACTTATATGAGGTACCTCAAGTAGTCAAATTTGTAGAGACAGAAAGTAGAATGGTGGTTACCAGAGGCTAATGAAGAGTGATGGGGGATGGGGGATAGGGGAGGAGTGAGGAGTGAGGAGTTAGTGTTTAAAGGGTACCAAGTTTCAATTGGAGAAGATCAAAAGGTTCTGGAGATGGATGATGGTGATGGTTGCACAACAATGTGAACGTGTTTAATGTCACTGAACCATACACTTGAAAATGGTTAGGATGGTAACAAATTTTATGTTATGAATATTTCACCACAATTTTAAAAAATAAATAATTTGAGAAATGTCCCTCAAATATGCAGACAAACAACTTAAGGCTTAAAGGATTCACACAGCTAGTAGGGTTTCAGAGCAGAAAGTCAGTTCTTGGAACTCTGGGTCAGCCAGTCCTCCCTTTCTACCTTCCTGCCTCTCAGGGAGTAGAAACTGAAGATGATGCTCAGGAAGAAGGAAAGAGGGAAAAATAATTGTTTGAGGAAAGGATGATTCAAGCAGTCCAGACACAGTTGTCTTGAAGATAACAAATAAGGTTGGTAAATTTCATGAGGTCAGAAACATGTCTGTACACTTTTAACAATTAAGATATATTTCACAAACCACAAGTTTACCCTTTTAAAGCATACAGTTTTGTGTTTTTTTAGTATAGTCACAAAGTTGGACAATTAGCATTGTCTAATTCCAGAACATTTTTATCATCACATAAAGAAACCCCGTACTTAGTAGTCATACCTCATTCCTTCCAAGCCCAGCCCTAGGCAACCACGACTCTGCTTCCTAACTCTATGGATTTGCGTATTCTGGACATTTTATGTAAATGGAATCATATAATAAGAGGCCTTTTATGAGTTGTTTCAGTTAGTGTAATGATTTCAAGGTTCATCCATGCTATAGCATGCATCAGTACTTCATTCTTTTCATTGCCAAACATTCCATTGTATGGATTTACCACATTTCGTTTATTCATTCCACAGTTGAGGGACATTTGAGTTGTTTCCACTTTTTAACTATTATGAATAATGCCGCTGTGGACATTAGTGTACAAGCTTTTGTGAAGACATATTTTTTCAGTTATCTTGGGTATATACCTAGGAGTGGAACTGGTGGGACATATGATAATTCTATGTTTAATGTTTTGGGGAACTGCCAGACTGTTCTCCAGAGTGGCTGCACCATTGTACATTCCCACAAGCATTGTATTGAGTGTTCCAATCTCTCCACATTGTCACCAACACTTACTTCCATTTTAAAAAAATTATAGTCAACCTAGTGGATGTGAAATGGTATGTTATTTGTCGTTTGCATACTACCTTTGTATTCTCAGCATAAAAGCCAGGACAAGGCACATGATAGGGTCTAAATACTGAAAGACATGAAAATTACAAGGAATTCTAAGAAAGGTTATCAAGATTTCTAATCTATAGGAAATCAAATTTTAGAATCAGCTGCTTTTTATTTCTTAGTATAAACAGTGTCAAGAAGGAGCAGGTAACTAACTCAATCTTTGCTCCCGGGCATCCCCACATTAATGGGGTGATAACTTTTGGTAGATGCTTACTCCTCTTAGAATTTAGAAGAATAGCCTGTGCACCCCAGGACAGAGACTTAGAGAGAGGAAGGGATAGTTTTAGAAGAAAAAAGAGGTTGGAAATGTTGGCTCATACCTGTAATCCCAGCACTTTGGGAGGTTGAGGCAGGAGGATTGCTTGAACCCAGGAGTCGGAGACCAGCCATGGCAACATAGCTAGACCCCATCGCTACAAAAAAAATTTTTAAATTACCTCGGTGTGGTTTCATGTGCCTGTAATCCCAACTACTCAGGAGGCTGAGGCAGGAGGATCCCTTGAGCCCAGGAGTTCGAGGCTGCAGTGAGCTGTGACTGTGCCATTTTATTCCAGCCTGGGTTACAGAGCGAGACCTTGTCTCAATAATAATAAGAAGAAGAAGAAGAAAAAAAGACCCTTTCCCTTCATCTCAATTAAAGTTAAGTGCCTGACCCATGACTCATGTCATCTTGACCAGCTTCACACCTCCCATGTTGCCAAATGCCTGGTGCTACATGGTTGCCTATAGGAGGGGTTTTCAACAGCAGTCTTCTCCAAATACACTTTTCCATTAACGAAAGAAATATCTTTGTGGGTTTTTTAGGTACTGGCAGAAATACATACTAGTTCACTAGTAGCTAGAAGCATCTGATCTGTCTGCCTCAAAGCCCTCAGACAGTGAAGCATTTGTTTTTAGGCAAATAAAACGTCAGCCACCATTAAACAGCATATGGCAACAATATGACCAGTCCCTCCCTGAGGACCATCCTCTCCCCAGAAGAGATGGTACTTGAAATAGGAGATGCTTTTTGAAAGCAGAACCCCTATTTCTCCCACCCAGGCATAATGGCTGTGGAGTGGGCAGAGTGCCATGCACAGAAGGTCAGAGGCAACCAGATCAAATGGGAGCCTAGAAGGTAAGCTTCCCAGCCAGGAATGACCAAAGGTTGTTCACCCTGGGCATCTGGGTCTGTGGTTAAGGGGAAGTACCATCTCTAAGCTGGCCTGGATTAGCTCTACAAAATAGAAAACAGCCTCCACAGCCACTTAAAGACAGGTCTGGGCTAACTTGAATTGAATGTAGTGATGGTGTGCAGTGAGTGAAGGGAGACATTCCAAGCTGAATCTCACCCTCATCTCTTTGGAATTCCCTGTGAATGGTGTAAAATAAACTGACTTCTCTTTAAATAGATGATGAAGAGATGGAACTCTGTTTAGTGGGTCAGCTCATGTGCAAGTGAACATGTGGCTATGCGGATAAGGAGGTGGTCTGTCTTTGCAGGGGTGGCCAGTAACTGGGCCATCTGCTCAGGATTAAAAAACAAACCCTTGGCCAGGCACGGTGAGTCAAGCCTGTAATCCCAGCACTTTGGGAGGCCGAGACGGGTGGATCACGAGGTCAGGAGATCGAGACCATCCTGGCTAACACAGTGAAACTCCGTCTCTACTAGAAAAAAAAAAAAAAATACAAAAAGCTAGCCAGGCGAGGTGGCGAGCGCCTGTAGTCCCAGCTACTTGGGAGGCTGAGGCAGGAGAATGGCATAAACCCGGGAGGCAGAGCTTGCAGTGAGCTGAAATCTGGCCACTGCACTCCAGCCTAGGCGACAGAGCGAGACTCCGTCTCAAAAAAAAAAAAAAAAAAAAAAAAACCCTTTTCTCAGGAGCCTTTGGTCTAAGGCATCTGCTAAAGACTTTGGAAACTGTCAATAGAGATGACTTGGTCTGCAAAATACAGTCTCAAAACTTTGCTTGTCTGAACTTGGGAGGAACATATTGTGCAAATAATCAAAATGTGATGCTTGCCCTCTTAGAAATTGTGGTTCCTGATGTAACACTGTCTTTCTGTTGTATGTGTTGGAATATTTACAGTCAGTCTTACCAGCTTTTCATTAAGCTTGTTACATATGACCTCATCATATGAGCCCCTGATTTGACCAACAATATGGCCACATCAATGAAATCAATAGCCTTGTGAAAATAGAGTTCAACTGTAGCGTCAGGAAAAATTACTCTGATTAGTTAACATTATCGAAAAATCCTCACCAACTTTATAATTATTTTCCACTCAGGTAAACACTTGATTGATTTTTCTTTTATAAGTATTTTATAGAGATGGGGTTTCGCCATGTTGCCCATGCTGGTCTCGAACTCCTAGGCTTAAGCAATCCTCCTACCTTGGCCTCCCAAAGTTCTGAGATTATAGGTGTGAGCCTCTGCACCCAGCTTGATTTGAATTTTTAAAGGCCATACATTATTTTTCAAAGTAATTCTAAGGCATTAACATTTTAATTACAGAGCGAGACCTTGAATAAAATAGAATAGGAAATAGTTAAGACTCTAAAAATACCTATACACATATATATTCTTATAGAATAACAAGGCTAGGAAACTTCTTGTTTTCAGTTAATTTTGTTTGTCTGCATTTTGTTAGTCTTAGTTTAATAATGCTTTATTATAACACTGAATAACTTAATATAAAATTTCAACTGCATAGGGAAGTAATGAAATTTTGAAAAATAACAATGGTGTTACTAATGATGATTTTTTAGATTTTATCTCCAGAAAAACGTACTGTTAAAAATGTAGGACAAAAATCCCCACATTTTTTAGTAGTGTCAACCAATTTTTCTGAAATGCTTTTTTACTTTTAACCAAATAAAGGTAGTTGACAGGATGATATCATTTGCTCTTTTTACTGACAGTCAGTAAATTCTATGACAATTAGCAGCAACAGCAATGACTACATAGGTAACTGTGGTAACAGCAGGGGGTTGCAACAGTAAAAGATTTCTGAGATCTTTTACTCTGAGGATTGTTGATGTAGACTTTCCAAATTAAAAGAGGAGCTCTCATTGTCCAAACTGCAGTTAAGACTATAAAAATATCTATACACATATATTCTTATAGAATAACAAAGCAAGGAAACTTTTGGATGAAAAATAAAAAATTAACTCACTCATCCAAATGTTGGCCACCATTACATCAAACATCAGGGTATGTAAAGACATCTTGTGAAATGACTGAATTCTCAAGTTTACATCTAGGTCATTGAGATCTTACTACCCTAGTGTTTTTACCTGAATGATGGTGTGTAGTGTGGTGTACCCTGGATACCTGTGTTGAACACAGAATAGATATGTAAACATATCCATATATATTTTAACATATATGTCATGTAATACATATAACATATATTATAATTAATGTGTTGAGCCTAAGATATAAGTGAAATTGATGAACATAACTATACCTCATCTTCCAAATAGAAAATGAAAAAAAAAGTCTACTCTTTTTCCTTATGGATATATTGTAAAAATAGGTTTTCAGCAAAACAAAGTAGACTCTGGAGGCAGAACTCTGGTGCTGCAAGCTGGTGTTACATTTTTTTAGCATTAACTTCACTTTTTATCAAATTTAAATAAAACTGAATTTGAGATGGGGGCTTTTGTGACATTTAAAATTTTTTGAAATGGTTTAGTAGTCCTTTGTTGGTGGTAAGTGTTGGATGAATGAATGAATGAATGAAGAATGACCAAATTAATGAATGGACAAGTAGGTTTTAGAGTTGTCACCCTATGGGGTTGGGTTCTAGTTGATTGCCAACTATGTGTTTCAGTTTTATAGAAATACCTCCACTGCTGGTTTTCCTCTGGTTTAGTCTCAACAAACAGTACAAGCTTGGGAGGGATATTTGCTGGGATTTAGCTGAAACACAGAAGCAATCAAGTGGTTGAATTCTGCATTTTAAAAATTGAATGACATTCCTTTATCCATATTGATTTGAGCTTTGGTAAATTCAATTGTTGATACCACCTGGATAATTTTATATCTTTCTGAAGCTTTAAAAAAAAGTTTCCAACATAGCTCCAGCAACATAAGAATTTCATCAATTGAAAGCTAAGAATCATTTCTGTGGGATGTGTAAAACAAGAAGCTGACCAGCATTATTTTCTTTTTCTTTAATTCAGTATCATTATTGAGAGTTATTCTTGAACTTTATGAAAACCAGATTGGGGCATGAGCATGTTCTCCATTGAATCATGTTCAAGGAATTGAAACTGAAAATCATTCAAAGTAGGGAAACATGACATTGAAAAATAGTCTACATTCTTTATTCTCCCTCAGAGTATCTGAGGCTGTTTCTAACTAGGAAGCCTTAGGCTGATAGGAGATCTGGGTTTGGTTTCTTGTTTTTTGTCTTGTTCTGTTTTATTTTAATAGATGTTTAGTTTACTAGTCAAAAAGACGTCTTAGGTTTTTGTTTGGGTTTTTTGTTGTTGTTGTTACTACTTTGCTGGTGTATCAGCTATGACCTTGGATCCTCTCACTCATTTGCTCCAAAAGTTGTGATTTCTCACCATTGTCCACAGAAAAAATTCCAAATAATCTCATTCAAAGCTTTCTGCTGTCTAGCCCAGGCAATCTCTCAGCCACACTTCTTACTATCTGATTCTTCCATGCAAGTCCCTTTCCAGTCAAAAAAGACTATGAGCTGCGCACAAGTCTCATTTTGCTGCCTTTAGTCCTTTTCCTTCATTATCCTATCCTTCAGGAATGCCTGTTGCTTCTCTCCAGTCTTTGAATGTTCCATGTATACTTCAAGGTGTGATTCATCCTCTTCCATGAGGTCTTTCCAACCATCTCACCGTTTGCAGCCTCCTCTCCCCCTCCCTAACAAAAACAAATCTTCTCTTTCCATCTATCCCCCTCACACACAGAGACACACACACACACTCCACATGCTCCTACAATTTAGTCATAGCATGTATCACATTCAGGGCTGCTACTTGGGCGTGCAAGTTGTGCTCTGCACAAGAACGTCAAGCCGAAGGGACACGTAGGGATGAAAATCCATCTTACTCTCCATTTGCCAAGGCGTGCACCTGCCCATATGACTGTGTTTCTGCAGAGGATACCCTTTTCTGTTTTCCACAAAGGCACCGTATGGACTGGTAGCCCATCTGTTCATCTGTGTCCATGTTTTTTAGTTCCCTTTCCCAGAGCACAAATTTGCTGAGGGCAATGACTACCCTTTTATTCCTACCATTCCTGGTACAGTGCCTTCTTTACACATGGTAAGTTCTCAGTGACTTCATTTAATTTAATTAAGGCATGAAATGTATTGACTAAAAAAATTACTTTAGCTTATAAATGCAAATATGAAAAGTACTGTAGGAATAAAAATGGACTTAGTAGATGTGGAACAGTAACTTGTCTGACTTTAAGTGCATTATGGTTCTATGTCAGCTAAGTAATTTCCTACAAAATGTAGTGCCCAGTAGTCTTTTGTGGGGCTTCAGAAACCACATTTGTGACAGACTATGACAGACCAGGGCAGAGCTGGACTGGACTGAAATCCATTTCTGGTTGTTTGTTAAAATAGGCAAGGAATAACATTAAGAATTTTCTGCAGTGGGCAGAATTAAGGTCAGGAAGAATGCCCATGGGAGGTGAGAGAATTTTGGGAGGAGTCGGTTGGATCAGTCTGAGGTCAGTATACTTCCTGGAAGTCTACATTAAGGCAAAAACAAAAAGAAGACCTCATCTTAAAGCCCTTGAAGCTAGAATGACTCTGCCTTTACCAACACTGCAAATTGTGTAATTTGATGTGGCCATGCTCTCAAAGTAAAAAATTGCTTCGTAAAGGCTTTAGTGGAGAATTAATATTAGTTCTGTTGCAATTTTATGTGACAAATGAGAAATGTCCATAAAGCAAGCTTTACAGACCACAAAACAATGATGTACTTAAGATAGGTTTTATGCCTATTTGATAAAATGGACAGGACTTCAAATTTCAGATTGCAAGGAGTAACCATTGGTCAGCCTCTCCAAGAAAGTCCCGTGCCTATGTACAAAATTTCTTAGTAACTATGCACTTTTACAGTC
Source organism: Piliocolobus tephrosceles (assembly GCF_002776525.5). Classification (NCBI taxonomy): domain Eukaryota; kingdom Metazoa; phylum Chordata; class Mammalia; order Primates; family Cercopithecidae; genus Piliocolobus; species Piliocolobus tephrosceles. The sequence goes on along the minus strand of NC_045441.1, from coordinate 76,174,133 downwards.
CCAGCTTTAAATTGCTTTTTGTTTTCCAGGATGTATTGAGTTTATGTGATGAACTGTTTTCAGGAAGAAATAAGCCGTCTGCAACCATTTCACAGTGCATCTCTTTCTCTCTCTCCTTTTCCCTGACAGTCCTCTGTGATGTCAGTCTGCTTTGCCCGTTTCCATCCTAACTTGGTGGTTGGTGGGACTTACTCGGGCCAGATTGTTCTCTGGGACAATCGCAGTCATCGAAGGACTCCAGTGCAGCGGACACCCTTATCAGCTGCTGCACACACGGTAATGCAAATTTTTGCCATATCCCTGTGAGCCACCAGGCCCTGAAAGAGAAAATAACTCTACTCAAAAAGTATGGATGTTTTCAGTAATGCCAAGTTGGGAGGATCTACTTTATTATGATTGAATCCTGACCAACTAAAAATTGAGTAAAAAGTACATGAAGGAATCACTGGCTTTAGGTATGTCTCTTAATAACCTACATGTGCTAGGATGTAGGGAGGATCTCCTTGGCTCTCCCAAAGGCCACCAGTGAAGAGAAACCTTGGACGAGGCATCTGTGGAATTGTTTTCCCAAAGAAACCCTATGCATTTACATTATAAGGTGGAAACGTATTTTCAAATAGATCCTGAAGAGTAAGGATTTCATGTCAAGGGATGATATACGGGACTTTTGCCAACAGGCCTTTTCCATTTGTGATTTGAGAGAGTACTTTGACTTTAAATTCTGGAATGTGTAGTGTAAGTCTCAACATAAAGTCTACAGTGACAATATAATCCTTGGGGTTAAAAGTCAACATCTCAAAACCATTACCCATAATTTAGTAGAAGAGGTTCAGTATAAGTGTTCATAAGACAACTACTCTGTCATTTCCTTTAAGAGAATGACAGGTGTGTACAGCAATTGTTCAGAGGAATGAGAAGACAGGCGTGTCTCCATCAATCCTTGCTACCTTGACACTCAGGGTAACTGATGTTCTTTCTCTGAAATGCCCAAATTATGCCCAAGGATACAGCCCTACTCTTGTTTTCAATTTCCTTAATGCATTTGCCGCATTTGTTTCATATGCTGGCCTCAAAAGCACTCTGGCATGAAAAAGGACTGCCAGCTGTTTAGCTAAGTCCATGAGGAGGAAAATTCTCCCACTCTTGTAAGATTATCAATGGGAAATGACAAATACCAAGTCAGCCCCAATTCTGATTGACTGGGGCCAAAGACACATGCATGTGAAACTAGTTCTTGGGAATCTTGGGAAATTGCTCTTGCCTACCCATTTCCCCCAACTAATAACAGAAAATTGTGGCCCAGGAGAAGGTGGGCTTGATGCAGGTGTTTGGCAAAGTACTGTGAAACCATGACTTGGCCCTGTTTGGATGGCTGGTGTGTTTCTGAATGTACCTTCTGAAATTTCTGAAGTTGTAAATCCAAATGTTAAAACATTTAGCAGTAAGGTTTTGGGGAAAATTCAAACCCAGGAACTCTTCCAAAGAATTAACATTTCTTTTGCAAGTAACTTAGAGTGTGATCATCACAACTAAAATACCATTATTATCAAACTTACTGATGTTACTTCCATTAGAAAATAAAATAAGCCAGGCATGGTGGCTCACGCCTCTACTGCCAGCATTTTGGGAGGCCGAGATTTGAGGCCAGGGGTTCGAGATCCGGCTGGCCAACGTGGAGAAACACTGTCTCTACTAAAAATACAAAAAGTAGCTGGGTGTGGTGGTGCACGCCTGTAATCCCAGCTTCTTGGGAGGCTGAGGTATAAGAATCGCTTGAAACCGGGAGGCAGAGGTGGCAGTGAGCCAGGATTGTACCACTGCACTGCAGGCTGGGTGACAGAGGGAGATTTCCTCTAAAAAAAAAAAAAAAGAAAGAAAGAAAGAAAGAAAAAAAAAAGAAACAAAACTTGTCCACCTTTCTCTTTTGCTGTGTGTTTTTGTTGTTGTTGTTGTTATTTTGGGGTTTTTTGTTTGTTTGTTTTTTCTAATCGATAGCTGAAAGTGAGCAGTTAATTTTGTGACTGTCTTTCAACTTTCACTATTGGCTGGCTGATTGGTACCAGGATCAAAAAGGAAAAAGAGGCCCACCACAGATTACTCACTAATTTCCTTTCACACCCACCACACATATGCATATGGGACAACAGGAAATCATAAGTAAAACAAAATCCTTCAGGCACACAGTAAGTTTATTTCCAAAATAAATAAAAACAATCTGGCATCTATACTGGAAAAATTAGGTGTACTGTAGCTTTTCTCTTCCTTAATGATAGAGTTGTGTGTGTGTGTGTGTGTGTGTGTGTGTGTGTGTGTGTGTGTAAGCATGCCCCAGTGTCTGCTTCTGTTTTGGTTTCATTACACCTCTTTTTCTTTTAAACTGAGTTTTATTACTCATGGAAGCACAGGCCAGTACTGCTGATTAAAGCCTGGGAGGGGCTGCCACACACTCTCTTTCTCCAGGCACCTAGCTCTATTATTCTTCTATACTTGCTTTCTTTCTCTGCTGGACCTTTCTGAGTCTTAATCTGTTAGTGTTTAATGATTTGTGTTGATGCTCAGTGGTTATCAAAGAAGCCCCACTGGACTCTTGTTGAAAAGCAAGATGGATTTCAGGTTCATAACAGTATTTGGACCCTGCCTTCCCATTCTTCAGTTTTACTAAGTCTATACCATTTTCAGGTGAAAATTTGTTACATCCAATCTTCCACTGGATTTCCACACAGAGGTTAGCGTGCTGTGTGGCTCCAGGCTTGATAATACACTGCCTCAGGCTCTACATGCACCAGAGACTTGGGAAAGAGCATCGCCTACAATCCCACAACCAATCAGCCCTCCTGATACTTAGAGAATTGATTGGGATAACATTTAGCTTCAGATCTCTGCTGTACTTACCACTGTGCAGATCCACTAAGGCTGATTCATTTGGAAGTTTCAGTAGGGACATGGTGTGAAAGACATAGGGACTTAGCTGACTGTCCATCAACATAGGGGAAATAGGTGATATAATTGTCAAAAAAGCAGATGTAATCTTAGCATGCATTAAATGCAGGCATATTTTTTATCACATGAAAAGTGATAATTCAGTGCTACCCAGATTTCTATATTCTGCTGGTCAGATTATAGGTAGACAGTTCTGTTTGATTCTCAGAACCTCACTGGAAGAGGAACTCAGACAAAATACAACATTTTCAAAAGAGATTCACCCGGATAGGGAAGGTTTTGAAAACCAGGTACCCAAGGAACAGATGAAGGAATTAGTGATAGTCTGGGTAAGAAAAGATTTGGCAGGGAGAGGAGTAATAGGGAACAACTGTCTATAAATATTCAAAAAGTTGTACTGTTTTGACTTGATTAGTTTGGTCTCAGAGGGCACTGCAATGAAAGTATCTCCTGAACTTTCTTTATCCCCATTAGTGGAGGAAAAAATTCCCCCAGGATACTGCGAAAATTGGCTGCCCTTTAAGGAAGGTGTTTAAGCAGACTTTGAACGACCTCTTGGTTGAGGCAGATGAGTAGCTACATTAGATGATTATTACCACTCCTTCTGACCAGCAGTTTATATGATAATAATAGTTTAGGAACCATCCTTTACACAATATCAACTTTCCAATATTAAATATTGTTTCATTGTAGTTGTGGCTAGGTATTATGGACAGTAACTCATCAAGGGTAAGACTTATACTGTCAGCTATTTACACAAAGAAGCACCAAGTAAGTGTGGTTTGGCCACTGATGGCTGAACTGCCTGAAATCTAACCCAAAATGCTGTAGGTTCTGCTCATGGTAACCTTCCATTTAGTGTCTAATACACAGCTGCAAATGATTTTACCCTACCGTTTAGAATTCTGCAGAGTGGGATAACCCACAAGAGTATGACAGAGGGTTATAGCATCTTGTGTATGGTTCCCGGGATGTATACACGATCTTTCTCAATGCCCTGGCCAAATCTAAGCCTCTATACTACTGCAAATGGTATTTTGAAAAATAAATATATTATTATCCTAGATTTTGTAGTAACATAAAAGAAGCTAATTTTATCTCACTAGGTACACTGTGCCAATAATCTCACCACCAGTATCTCTTCCCCAGATTAAAATGGTATGAATATTAACCACTTTGTATAAAGAATGTTAACAAGTGTTTGGCATTGTGACTATAAAGCATTAAACTCCAGATTTAGTAACATATATTCCTTCCAAAAGTCAGTAGTTCTACCCTTTTGAAGACTGTCTTCCTCCATCACTCTTGTTGAGCTTAGAAGCCAAACTATGCAGTGGAGACTTGTTCAAGTAATCCAAATTCAGTAATCCAAATTCACTTCCCTGCATTGCCTCTGCCCCATCAAACCTCATTTGTTCTAGCTTCCTTCTGTTCCACTGCATTGCATTCTGACTGAACAAGGTGAAGCTTTGTAAGTATTTCCACTATTATGTGTTGCTGCCAGAGCTTTTAGTAAGAAATCAGGTTCAAATGAAAAGCAGCAAATGACCTGATGCTTGTATTATAGTAGGATTATGTCACTCTTTAATCCTTGTTTTAGAGTAATGTGTTTGACACTCAAATGTAAGCATTTCCTCTTGGATCTGTGTCTGATCTTCCTTGTTTGTGTTTTTGCAGCATCCCGTGTACTGTGTAAATGTTGTTGGGACCCAGAATGCTCATAACCTCATCACTGTCTCCACTGATGGCAAAATGTGTTCCTGGAGCCTGGACATGCTCTCAACTCCACAGGTGGGTTTGTTTTTCCCTACACATAACACCATCCTGGTTAAAAGAGATACCTACTTAATGGAACATAGTTCCTAAAAGCCAAAGCCTCACATCCTAGAGGAGCTAAAACCAATGGATGCACTTGAAAGACTAGGGCTTGCTTTCAGCAATCTTCTCTTGAAGCCAAAACCCATTTCCTTTACCACAAATCATGTAATTATTGTAATACATTAATCCTTAGGTCAGTTTCAAGTGAAAATGAAATAATCCATTCTAAATCATAGTAATTATGGAAGTTACCTGTGGTATGAATTGTACTTACCCTACAGCATTGTTGAATAGATGCAAACGAGGTTGGAGCTCAGCAGAGCAATCCCTTATGGGTACTTGCATTGGAGGGAAGGTAACCCAGCAAAACAGAAATCCAAGCCCTTGCTTGTATCCATAGCCTAGACAACAGCCTGTGTCTATGAAGAATTTATCAAACCATCTGTTTTCCCCTCTGGAATATTTGTTAGTATGGCTCCTGTCATTCCTTGCTCAGTAAATGAGAAGTCAAAAATGAAAAAGTTCCCAAGTCTGCAAACCAATACTGATTGCAACAATGGGAACCAAACAAAGGAATAGAAGTGGGAGAAGCTGTCAAAGGGAGGCGACTAAATGTAACTTGCAAGATATGCGTATGTAGACAAACACACAAGACATACGCATACACACATGAACACATACACACACACTTTTCCATATTTCTTTGTGTGAAAAAACAGTATTCACTATCCTGCAGCCAAAAACAACAGAGAAGAAGTCATTGTAGCCTTTGACCAAAATGTAAGGAAACATGAAGAAAACTGCAAAACGATATCTAGGAGATAATTCTCAATGTTAACATTCCCGTATTCTTTCCCAGGATAAAAACCCTAGAATGTCTGTCACACAATTTTAGAAGAAGTTAAAGTTTCAAAATGTACATAAGGAGACAGAGCACGGTGCTTCACACTTGTAATCCCAGCACTTTGGGAGGCCGAGGTGGGAGAATCATTTGAGCCTAGGAGTTCAAGACCAGCCTAGGCAACACAACTTTAGTTTTTCTACCAAAACTTAAAAAATTAGCTGGGTGTGGTAGCATATGTCTGTAGTCCAAGTTCCTTGGGAGGGTCAGGCAGGAGGATTGCTTGAGCCCAGGAGTTTGAGGTTGCAGTGAACTATTATCACACCACTGCACTCCAGTCTGGGTGACAGAGTGAGACTTTGTCTCTTCAAAAAATAATAATTGTTTTATTATACACACACACACACACACACACACGTACAAAAGGAAATATGGAAACTGTGAAGAACCAACCTCCTTTAAGTTTCCACAAAATACAGATGTAAAGAATACTAAGTTTTAAAAAATAATTTTAGGAAGGAAAAAGAGAGAGTGCTAATAAGCAGCTTACAATTGAAGTTCCTCTATTTTTGCTGATCTTTAACATTATAGAGGCCTGGAGGGATTAGTATTTTATGTCTTTGTCTTAAAATTCTCAGTAATGTTTTGTTTTCTTTTAAAAGCCTGGAGATTATAAACAGACATAAGAGCAAACCCCCTATTTAGGAATTTTTAATTGCCCATTTTGCTCATTACACGTATTTGTTTAGGTTAAAACCAGTCGTATGTTGGTTCTAAGTCCATTTGTATTAGTTTTAGCATGCTCACAGACTCCTGTGTCTCTACAAAGATGGAGGATTTCATGACATGGTTTCCATGGATGGCAGGGAGGAATAGGGGCATCTAACAGTTGTCCTGGTTTTCCTCTTTCCCAAGTGGGTAAAGGGACTTTTCCTCCTTGTTGCTAATTTTAGTGGCGAAGCAGATCACTGGATGATCCAGTTTTCCATATGACATAGTCACAGCATCCTCTCCCTTATCCCAGTTGCTCCCTATGCATGGATATCACAAACTTTGAACACGTCACAGGATCAGAATTTGTCTGTGCTGCTTAGACTGTTAGCTTGCGCTTTCAATTTAATGGACTCCTTGGCCAAAATGATCATTCATTTGCACAAGAAAGAGTAAACTCTCAAGCAACTATAATGATATGATACCTCGGAATGATTTTTTTAAAAATTATTTCACACACACACAAAATAGGCTATTTGATGTAAATAGCCAGAAATACTCAGGGATATTAGTTATAATTGATTATTCTTTTCTGTCATTAAACTTAATTCAGCAGTATATCTTTTAAGATTAGGAATCTTTAATTCTCAATTAAAAAATCATATTATATAAAAGAAAGACTTCCATTTGCTATTTTAAATACGTATTTAAATATTGTTCTTTTCAGGCTTATAGCCTATTCACCCAATGGCTGCCCTGCATGAAATCTAGTCCCTGTTGAAATCTGGTTTTTATGACCTGAGTGACAACTTTCTGGTTTTAGTCCATGGAGGACACATACTCCTGCTTTGACAAATGTGCTTAGTACATCTGATATTAATACATGTGTATTCTCATGAACAATTGATTTTGAAAATGTTTGTAAATACAAGGGTATTGTGTGTTTTATTAAAGCCTGGAGCTGACAAGTGTAACCATTACAGTATTATCTTTAGTTTCTGCACCATTAGTTTCAAAATTCTCACCTGTCATCTCTGCCTGACTTAAGAAGCAGCAGCACAGGCTGATGAAATCCAGCCGGCCTGAAACCAGAGATCCACAGAAGCATGAATGTCAGGGGCAGTAAAGCATGGTTTCTGGCACAGCCGGGGTCTTTTGTAACGCTGTGTGAAAAGCAAACAGATGATTTAGCCAAATGATTTTTCCGTGCTATCTTTGGCATGGCAAGGAGTTGACAGATGGAAATGTAACCACACCATGTTTTGGTAGGAGAGCATGGAGCTGGTGTACAATAAGTCCAAGTCTGTCGCTGTTACCGGAATGGCTTTCCCAACAGGAGATGTCAATAACTTCGTGGTTGGCAGCGAGGAAGGTACAGTCTACACGGCTTGTCGTCATGGAAGGTGATTTTCTGTTTCCTTACTGATGACATGTTCTTCATTTCCGAAAGTCTGTTATCACATTCTGGATTTTAACCACCTTACATTTTGAGAAAACATCTCTGAAAAAATGGAAAGCACAACTTCAAGTCTTCATTATCTTAAAGAGCTACATCTGCTCTGGTCATTAGCTATTCATAAGTCTGTGGTGGTTCACACTGCCTTGAGGGAAAACAGCTGAAGCTTCTGAGCATATCATAACAGACCACTTGCACCTTCCCAACATCTCCGCATACCTTCAGGGTCTAGACATGTGCCCATCAGAGATAACAATCCCCAAATATTTCTTATCCCTCCTTGCCTCATTGAGTTTGTATACTCAACTTCTTTTACCAGGTCTAGCATTTCTCCCTTCTTGACCTGGTTAATTCCTCCTCATCATTCAAGAGTCAGCACAGAGATAATTCCATGTGAAACCTTTCCTGACTCTTGGGCAAAGAAAACCACTCCCACTTTTAAGTCCCATAGAATTTTCATTTCTTTTATTCATTCACTCTTCCAAGGAATATTTACTAAGAACCTACCATGTGCCAGGCACCATCAAAAGGATACATTAAAGAACAAGACAGACCTAGAGTTCATATTCTAGTTGAGGGTAAACTACTAATAATCAAATAAATATATAGTTTAGGATGATAAGTGCTATGGAGAAAATTAAAGTAGAATAAGTGAGATAGGACTATAGGCTGTCAAGTTGACAAATTCATGTTTTTTTAATGCTTCTACAATAGCATTAATCATATTTTAGTTTATTCATTCATCTGCCATTTTTCTCTTACTACATTATTTCCATTTCATCTTTGATTTCCTGCACAGTAGCTAGGACATAGTAAGTGAGGAGCTAATAATATATACTGGGGATAAAGAAATGATATATAATATAATCCATACAATCTAGAGAAGTGCCTTAAAACCCTTCCTCCCAGTCAGAGGGGTCAGAATAGAGTGAGTCACACAAACCACCGTGAAGTTCCCAGGTGATAGATAAGAACTCTACCTTAACTGAGAGATTCACAATGCCCCTGGAAGACAGAGTTGTCAGTATAAAGTGGAATCCAATAGTTTGGACTAGATTGTAAAATTGCATGCAAAGCTTAACAGTTGACCTCACATCTTTTGAAAGGGTCACTAGTTCACACCGGTGCTTAATTTCTGTTTTAATTTAGTAGTTCTTATTCCATTTATTTTTTTTTTTCATCTCTTGCACTCATCCCAGGCTATTAAGGTTTAATGAAGAACCACAAATTGTTCCAAGCTCATATCCCTGTGTTTCTGTGATCTGTAGAAATAACAAGCATCCATGGCTTAGCTGTGTGACTTTTTCCACTCAAACTATACAAGCTGTGATGTCCCTGCTGTTCTGCACATAGAAACAAGCAGTATTTGCCCCCTCACATGATTCAAACATGACTTAGGAAGATATGCCTCATGGTCCATTCCCAATGATCCTCCTTCATAAAAGCAGGCTAGAACCACACATTAAAGCTTTATCAAAGCATTAAAAAATTTGATAAAATTATTCATTTATAAATATATTTGTTGTATGCCTACTTTGAGCAAAGTGCATTGTTAGGTGCTACAAGGCCTGCAGACATCATGTAAGCCTGGTTTTTCTCTTCAAAAAAGCTGATGACAGTGGGAAAGATAAATACACTAACATCTGGAGCATGAGTAGAATGTCTTAAGTGGCACTAGAGACATAGAGAGTATAATAGGCCATACCTGGAGTCACAGCTTTATCTATATGTGTATTAGAGTCAACAGGGCATAGGTTCAGTTGACTTAACCCATGGTTTTACCTAGGTCCTTAATTATCTGCAAAGGCTATAGAATACATTCATTGATAATTTCCATGTAAAGGGAATAACATTTTACATGATGAACATTCTTGTTTTGTGGCTATTGTACTTTTTAAGCACTATCAGAATATGTACTTTGGTTCAAAAGAAGGGTCCCTGTGGCACACACCACAAATCTTTTTACAAGCTTAATTTTGCTTTTACATTGGTCCATCCATCTGAAATATAAAATACAGACCTTAGTAAAATTGTAACATAGCGGGCATTGGCTTTGTAGTCATTCTAAATGGGTCATATAGGTCTATGGGGGAGAAGCAGGGGATTGCTGTTTTTCGCCTAACATAGAGAAGGTGCAAATCCACTTCCATAAATTAAACAACGTCCTCATTTTGCACCCTATAAACCCTTTCAGGATGCTGTTAAGAGCAAGTGGAGTCTCACCAGGGGCCACTTCAAAGATCAGTTCCTCAGGTTCATTAGAACAAATTTAAATGATCATGTGTGGAACTGCTGTTAGCAGTTTCACTGGGCATAATTTTTGAGTGCCTGTTACATGGAACATGCGCTGCCGCACTTTGCTCATGATTCCAAATTTTGCTAAGCACATTGACATTTATTGGTGCTCCAGAGGCCCAAATGTTTTAATAACTGAACTCATTTTTATTCTTAGTGACATAATATTAGGATTCTACAATTCCTACATATTTGTCATATTTATAACCTTGTGCACATGAATATTTTAAATACAGCATTTTTGGTATGTTTTCTCACATCTTCCTGATTGTATATGATTGCATGCATAATACTAAGTGATAATAGAGGACTGCAAATAATACCAGCTTGTTAAATAAGCAATGTTTGTCGGTGTGTCATTTTTTAAATGTCTATCATTATTTCTCAAATGTGCTTCTCTCTTAAAAAAGGACTGAGACATAAGTTTGTCTGTTTTTATTAGCTAGCTTATTCAACAAATATCTTGAGCACTTACTATATGCCAGACACTTGGCAACAAGAAAGGCAAGATACCTGCCCATATGGAATTTACAAAGGATTTGTAAATCTCTCTTCTGTTTTCAGTAAAGAGAAAACATTATTTTCTCCATATTATATTTAAATTATGTGCATTATTTTGTGGTGACAAGGGTTTCCACAAAGTGTTACATTTGTAACTATGTTAACTGAATTTAAGAAATTTTCTCAAAAAAAAAAAAATGATTGTTTCTTCAAGGATAGATGGAGTTTTATAATCAGTAGGCTCTCCAAAAGGAGATAAAGCAGACCATGTGCAAAATGCTATCTCAAGAATAAAATAATCTTATAAATATAAAAACTTCTGAGACCGAAGTGTATTTGTTTCCATTAAAATAACTGCATCAACAATGATAGGCTTTGAGGAATTCCACAAAAGGAATTAAATAATAAATGTTGATATTAAATTCTGTATTTTAAAAAGATTACATTGCCCCACATTGTTTTTAAATAATCAAAACTAGGGTAACATATTTGCAAACAATTTCTTTCAGGATAACTGTAAAAATGATTTCATTTTGATGGTGTGTGGTTGTTCTAAATTATGGAGAAGTAATCATGCAGAGTTGAGGGGTTTTTTGTTTTGTTTTGTTTTTTAAGCAATCACTGCTTCTCAGAGGTCACTGGAATTCTGCTCATGTGTGCTTTTCCTACAGCAAAGCAGGTATTGGTGAGGTCTTTGAAGGTCACCAAGGGCCAGTGACAGGAATTAACTGCCACATGGCAGTGGGCCCAATCGACTTTTCTCACCTGTTTGTCACATCATCATTTGACTGGACTGTCAAACTGTGGACCACAAAGGTAAGAATATCTTGACTGAACTTCTCAGATATATTATAAGGGCTGAAGATGGTTTTTCATTCCCTGGAAACAGTTGTCCCTAAAGCCTCTTCCAGGCAACCTGGCACTGGGAATTCATATACCTTCTGGTGAGGCCAGTCTGCCCCAGAGCTAGTCCATTTTACTTATTTATTTTTATTTTTATTTTTATTTATTTATTTTCATTTTTATTTATTTATTTTTTTGAGACAGAGTCTCACTCTGTCGCCCAGGCTGAGGTTCAGTGGCCCGATCTTGGCTCACTACAAGCTTCGCCTCCCGGGTTCACGCCATTCTCCTGCCTCAGCCTCCCAAGTAGCTGGGACTACAGGCGTCCACCACCACACCGGGCTAATTTTTTTGTATTTTTAGTAGAGACAGGGTTTCACTGTGGTCTCGATCTCCTGACCTTGTGACCCACCCTCCTCGGCCTCCCAAAGTGCTGGGATTACAAGCGTGAGCCACAGCGCCCGGCCCATTTCACTTATTTTTAAACATATAGGTAATACTTGAAAACATTCTAATTATAAAAACTTCAAACAATTCAAATAATGATAAAGCTGCAGTCCTCCTCTACCAACCCCAACCCCATCCACAACATCTCCTTCACTGCCTGCACCTCAGTCCCCTCCCCAGAGGCAAACTTTTACCAGTTTCATGTCTATGTTCTGGAGCTTGGTGGTATCTGCTTACTTACATGTGTACCTGTGGAAATATATGATTTGGGACTTGGGTTCTTTTTTTGTTTGGTTCGTTGGTTGGTTGTTTATTTTTATTTTGAGCTGTTGGAGGTTTTTAAGCTGGTAAATGACCCTGTGTTATGTTTTAAAAGGTAATTCTGGCCGGGAGCAGTGGCTCACATCTGTAATCCCAGCATTTTGGGAGGCCGAGGTGGGTGGATCGCTTGAGGTCAGGAATTTGAGACCAGCCTGGCCAATATGGTGAAGCCCCATTTCTACTAAAAATACAAAAATTAGCCATGTATGGTGGCACATGTCCGTAGTCCCAGCTAGTCTGGAGGCTGAGGCAGGAAAATCGCTTGAACCTGGGAGGCAGAGGTTGCAGTGAGCCGAGATTGGGCCACTGCATTCCAGCCTGGGCGACAGAGCCAGACTCCATCTCAAAATAAAATAAAATAAAAGGTAATTCTGTCCATGCTTGAGAGCAAGAAGAAAAGCAGAGACCACTTGGAAGGAAGGCGCGGTAATCTAGGAAAGAAATAACGTTGACTTAAACCAGTAGTCTGAGATGGAGAGAAATAAATGAATTTGAGAACCATTTAAGAGATAAAACTCACAGAAATTGGTGATAGATTTGATAGAAGGAAGGTAGGAGATGGAGTCATCAGCAGATAACCTAGGTTTATGACCTGAGCAGCTGGTGAGTTGTAGCATTCACTGCACTGGAGAACAGCAGGGGAAGAACATGCTGACGAAGAGCTTTGCATATGCTGAGCTAAAGGTGCCCGGGAGGGGCATTCAAGATCTCATTTCAAGATCTCCATTAGGCAGTTTGATATGTGAGTCAGAAGAAGAGAGAGACCTCCCAGCAGCCTGTATGCACTAGAATAGCAGTGATCTTCGCAAGTGAGTGTATTTTTTTTTTTTTTTTACACGGTCTCACTCTGTTACCCAGGCTGGAGTGCAGTGGCACTATCTTGGCTCACTGCAGCCTCTGCCTCCCAGGTTCAAGTGTTTCTCCTGCCTCAACCTCCCTAGTAGCTGGGATTCCACAGCCCACATCACCACGCCTGGCTAATTTTTGTGTTTTTAGTTGAGATGGGGTTTCGCCATGTTGGCCGGGCTGGTCTCAAACTCCTGACCTCAAATGATGTGCTCGCCTTGGCCTCCCAAAGTGCTGGGATTACAGGCATGAGCCACACACCTGGCCCAGGAGTGGATTTTAAAAGAGACACTAACATGCAATCTGGAGGGAGAGCAATACTTAGGAAATAAACAGGAGAAATTGAACTAGAAAAGGAAGATTAAAAAGGAACCCAGGAAATAGAAGACAAATTAGAATTTTCTTTGTGGCTTCATGGGTATTAATGGAAAAAACCATGTCAAGAGGACAGAATTTGCTTTTAACTATATGAAAAGATAACAACCTTATTTATAAGAGAAATTAAAATTAAAACCAAGTTGAGAAACATATTTTCAACTATCAGATTGACAAAAATCTAAGTTTTGCAACACACTCTGTGATGAGGCCGAAATAAACCAGCTATTCTCATACATTGCCATTGGAAATGCAAAATGGCTCAACACTATGGAAGAGGATTTAGCAGTATCTAAAAATAATACATGTTTAACAGAACGATTTCCACTTCTAGGAATCTATGCCAAAGATATACTGCAAAAATAAGAAAGAAGACATATGCAGAAGGACATTCATTGAAAGATTACTTGAATAGCAAAAAAATGAATACAACTCAAAAATATCTATCAATAGAGTGCTGGGTGAATCAAAAGTACGGTACCTCCACCCAAGGGAGTAATATTATTGAGGTATAAGAAAAATGAAGAAAACTTCTATGTACTATTATGGAGTGGTCCCTAAGATACGTTTTTAAATGAGTAAAGCAAAGTGGAGAGAAGTGCAAATAGTATATTGTATATTATCATTGTTTATAATTATATTAATATATACTTAGAAGTTGAAAGGATAAACACAAAAGTTACTTATAGGAAGACGGGAAGCTAAAAGAAAAAAATAATAGCTAGCTTATTTGAATATACCTTATTTTTACATTTGATTTTGGAACCATGTAAATATTTTACATAGTTATAAAAGAAAATGAAATAAATTTAAAAATTAATTCCTAAAAAATTTAAAGTAACATGAATCAACCTTAATGTGGTTCAAATGGGTAGCAAAATTCATTAAAGAATGATTTGAAGTGACTTTAAAATGCTATATGTTTGGTATACATTCCTAACCGGGTTATATTTTAACAATTTTTTTAAACTACCAAAAAAATAAATAAGAAAGATCTAAACTACTTCTAGTACTCATATTGCTGGTCATCACATTTCTACTGTTATCCTGAGACCTTTGTATTTGTATGATAACATAAGTTAAATTACTATGTTGGTGTCATTGAGAACTGAGATTATCAGCTTGGTTGGAAGGAGATACAGACTCATGCAGTTAAGTAACAATTCTGTAGTAATCCTGAATCTGAATGGGAAGTATAAGAACTCATGGCATGTATTATCTTTCAATATAAAAGGATACATATTCACTGCTCTGACCACAAAAAGATCTAGGAACAGTGACCAGTTCAGTAGCAGTGACCTTCCTGATGCCCAGGATGTGCTCCCCAAATACAAATCAAGGAAACCAGGGATCCCAGAAGAAATTACTGATTGTAGGTGTGGAGCAGGAAAGGTATAAAATAAACTGAGATTATTTTATTATAACAAGCAAAAATGCTACCAAACACTACAAAGTTTTTGTCAAAGGACTTGGAAGCCAGGTTGAGTAAGCTTCTTTTGGCACTGACAACATTGATAAGAGTAATAGATTCATGAGTTCGTAACAATACTGAAGAAAACAAACAAATAAAAAACCTCATTGGCCACCTATGGAGAATACTAGGTAAACAAACTCACCAGTGAGTAAATGAAAGAATCACACATTTAGTCCGTCTTTTCTATATGAATTGTGTTTCAGGGTTACTAAATCATTGATGAGGGGACATTTTCTTTACAGCATTTCAGCTAATATAGGAATAAAAAATGGGCCGGGCACTGTGGCTCACCCCTGTAATCCCAGCACTTTGGGAGGAGATCGAGACCATCCTGCCCAACATAGTGAATACTTGTCTCTACTAAAAATATAAAAGTTAGCTGGGCATGGTGAGGTGTGTCTATAATCTCAGCCACTAGGGAGGCTTGGGAGGCTGAGGCAGGAGAATCACTTGAACCAGGGAGTCGGAGGTTGTAGTGAACCGAGATCGTGCCACTGCACTCCAACCTGGTGACAGAGCAAGACTCCATCTCAAGAAAGGAAGGAAGGAAGAAAAGGAAGGAAGGAAGGAAGGAAGGAAGGAAGGAAAGAATTTGAAAATCACCATTTCACAAATACCATAATCTAGGCAATGATTATTGCTGACGATATTGTAAAAATAGAAACAACCTTTTTCATAATTATGGAAATACACAATACCACCTTTGAAGTAGGCTGACACCCAAAGTTGAATCTGAATCTTATCAATCCTCCAGATCTCTGAATTTAGAAGATACAGATGCAAAACATTAAATAACACCACAGGGATGCAATCCGCCAAACCCAAACTGCTGGCATATCTACAAGACAACCCATTTAGTTTCTGCAACAAAACCAAAACTTTTTCCTCAAGGGCAAATTGGAAGCGGAAACAATGTATTAAAAAAACAGAACAAAACAAAACTTGGGACATTTCAGTGGATCTTAAAATATGGATCTTACATAGATCATGATTCAAACAAGCACCAGGTGAAAAACTTTAAAAGACTACCAGGGAAATGCAAATACTAACTGTATATTTGATGATATTTATGAAGTACTATTTTTAGTAATTTTTTTTTTTTTTTTTGAAATGGAGTCTCTCTCTGTTGACCACACTGGAGTGCAGTGGTGCCATCTCGGCTCACTGCAACCTCCACCTTCTGGTTCAAGCAATTCTCCTGCCTTAGCCTCCCGAGTAGCTGGGATTACAGGTGCCTGCCACCACAACTGGCTAATTTTTGTATTTTTAGTAGAGATGGAGTTTCACCATGTTGGTCAGGCTAGTCTCGAACTCCTGACTTCATGATCCACCCGCCTCGGCCTCCCAAAGTTCTGGGATTACAGGCATGAGCCACCGTGCCCAGCCAATAATTGTTATGATCACTTGAAATGGCGTTACCGTTTAGGGATGCATATCGAAATACAGAAGAAATTATATGATATTAGTGATTTGCTTCAAAATAAGCAGTTGGGAATGGGAGAGCTTGTGAATGTAGGTGACTAACATTGGTCATGATTGCTAATTATTGAAGCTGGATGATTGATATTAAGTCTCTCTATCTCTGAATATGTTTAAAATTTTCTCTAATAAAGAACCTTTAAAAGTCAGAAAAAGGAATTAGTAATAATGGCAAATACTTCAGAGAAGAAATATCAGGACGGGAATACGTCCATTGTATTTAGCAACTCAGAAGCCACTAGTGTCCATGGCAAAAGCAGCGTCTTTGGAGTTTGTTGAGGGTGGGACAAAAATTACAATGCATTAAAGAATGAGTGGAAAGCAAGAAAGCATTAAAATCAAGATGTTTTCTTTCCTTTTTTTTTTTTTTCTTGAGATTATAGAGAGCACAAGGATGTTGCTGCTGTGGAAGAGCCAGTGAAGGGGAGTAGAAAATCTGTACGTGTAAGGTAGAGAAAGGGCCATGAAAAGGTTGCCGTGAATGAATTCATAGCATGGGCAGGGAAGTGAATTTTAAATCTGAGCAGCAACATCTCTTCTGTTGTAACAGAAGAGCAGGTAAGGATGGGATCATGTGTGTGTCTGTGTGTAGATTTAGTGAAGGAAGGCAGAGCAAACTCTCTTGTGATCGCTATTTTCTTAACGCTGTAGGGGGTTTAAATACTCTGCTGAGTAGAAGGGAGCTATTGAAGGGAGCAGATTTCAGCTGATCACAGAGGAGAATAGAAAGAGCTGATTGGGGAATGAAAGATGGACTGTGGTCAGTGTGGTGGGTCCAGTTATGGTCAGAAACCAGAATGTTTTAGCAGCTTCAATCTTCAGGACCGATTTCCTCCAAGAAAGGGTAGGAGTGGAAATATGGGCATGAATGAGGGGACTTGGGGCAGGAGCCTTACCACAGTGTGATGGAGGGAAAATAGAGCAAGGAATTGGGAGATATGGACAAGAAAGTGTCTGATGTTATAGGCTAAGGATGTTAGGCTGGAGCAGAAAGGAAATAAAAACAGACAGGAGAAAGTAAAGGGAGCAAGGGATTGGATGCCCCTATAAGATCAAAGAACAAGGATGAAGGAAGTAATTGAATAAGAGAATTAGTAACATAAGAGATTACTGTTAGAATGTGGGATGTTTTGATTTAGCATTTCACAACAGAAATAGTTCCAAGTGATTTTTTTAAAAAGTCAGGGATGTGGTCATGTGTATAGCTGAAGTCTAGTGAGGGTGGAATTCACTGCAAATGAGGAGGTCACAGAAACAAAAGGTCAAGGTGCTGGTGTGCTGTGGGCTTTAGAGCGGGCCAGAAAATAGCTAGACTGGGATGGAAAAGGAAACAGTGATCACAGTACCAAAGTCCTCAGTGAATTAGGAGGAGAGATCAAAAGAGGTAGAGAATGATACAGCCAGATGGCCTGAGCTTAAAAGAAATAGGACTTTTTACTGGAGGACTAAGGAGCAGTAAAATAGTCCTGGAGAGCAAGTGAGAAGCTGACCCTCTCACTATCTTGAGATAGAATACATGATAATGAACAGCTTCTACCTGAGGAGATGGCAGAAGAGGTGGTGAGGTTAGGGCAGAGCTAGGATTCCATTGAGGCAGGCAGGAGAGGTAGCTTCCCATGAGAAGGCTGAGGATGGAGACGAAGGCATGTATCATGGAATAAGAGATGTGGGGCAGGGGAATTGTAGAAACATCAGGAAAGGAGAGTGCAGTGAGTGATTTGTTCAGGTGAAATAAGTGCTAATAGAGATTTCTAGAAAATGCTCTGAGATCTCACTGGGAATGGGAAGGGGAGATGGAATAAAAGGGGCTAAGGATTCAGAATAGGATGCTAATCGTTGCATATTCCAGCACAATGAGGTTAGCATGAAGGGAGAGGGAATTAAAACACATTACATTGCCCTCCCTTTACTCCCACAGCACTCCCTGCCACACCAAGTTTCATCATTAACCACTGTCAGGGAAGACCACATTGAAGCAGAAACTTTGTTGGAGTGGTTTACCTGGCAAACAGAGAACCAGGCTGCATTCCAGGCAGCTGAGTCAACAAATGTCCAAGCAGCCATTTTCATCCAAATGACTGGAAGGTTGGGATCCATTTAGGGAATGAGGCTGGAAAGATAGGTCTATACTTGATTGTGTTGATTTATTTTTATTTTCCAGGTGATGGCAAGTCATTTTAGGAGGGAATTAATCAAAATTTGATTTTAAGGAGTTTGCTTTGGAATACTATGGAAGATGAATTTGTATGGGGAGCCAAGATCAACATTTATCGAGGTCATACTGTGTACTAGGCATTGTGCTAAATATTTGAAATACATTAGTTCATTAAATGCTCACAATAAACCTGTGAGTAGATATTAGTATCGCATTTTATGTAAGAGGAAATAGGCACAAGAGAGCTTAAATAACTTGCCTGATGTGCTTAGTGAATAACTGGGGAAACTGGGATTCAAATTCAGATTTGAGTGACCCCAAAGACTGTGTTCTTTTCCATACCATTGTGTTAAGCCTGAAGACAAGAAGCCAGTTGTAAGTCTAGTTTGGTCAACCGGGTGAGAGCCAGAATTTAGGCAGTGAGCTTGTAGAGGGGAACACCAATCTGAGAAATAAAATCAATCAGATGCAGTGACCAGCAGACCTGATTTGAGAGGGGAGTCAGTGATGATTCTGATATTTCTGCCGTTAGCATCTGAGTGAAGAATGGTGGTGCCAGTGACTGAGACAGGACATACAAGGGGGGGAATGGGCTTGGGTTAGAGGTAGGAAATCAACGGTCTGGGCATGCTTAGACTGAGGTGTCTGGAAATTCCCACAAGGTAATTGAAGATGCTTGTCTTAGTCCATTCAGGGTTCTGTAACAAAACACCTTAGAGTGGGTAACTTATAAACAACAGTCTTTATTGCTCACAGTTCTGGAGGCTGGTATGTCCAAGATCAAGGTGCCAGTAGATTTGGTGTCTGGTGAATGCTCGCTGCCTCATAGATGGTGCTTTCTTCTTGCATCCTCACATGGATGAAGGGGCAAACAGGCTCCTTCAAGCCTCTTTATAAGGATACTAATCCCATTCATGAGGGTGGAGCCCTCATGACCTAATCATCTCCTGAAGTTCCCACCTTTTAATACTATCACAGTGGGGATCAAACTTCAACATAGGAATTTTGCAGGGACACAAATATTCAGTTGACAGCAATACTGAGGCTCAGGGGCAAAGGATGAGTTAGAAATAGATATGACAGTGATCAGTCGTTTATTCCAAAGGTGAAAAGTATAATAGAACATGCATTGAAGAGGCTATGAATGCAATCTTGGAGCTGCTAATGCTTCAGGTGCTGAGGCATGAGAACAGGATGCTCGTTAAAGAATGTGATAAAGGCTGTTAAACACCAGAGATATCAAGAAATATACAGATGGCAAGGCAAGAAGAGGGTCACGTGGACCTCAGTGAGAACAATTTTAGTGGAGCACTAGAGACAGATTGTGAGTGGTTGTGGAGTGAAAAGGGAAGACAGTCGACACAGAAAATATAGACTAGTCTTTCAGACATGAGGCAGTGAACATAAGGAGATAGAGAGGCGACTAGCAGGGAAAGCCAGGCCAAGAAAGGATTTTATTATTATACTCTCTGAGAGACCTGAGTGTGTTTGCGGCCTGAAGAGGAGCCAATGGAAGGTGTATGGTTTAAAAAATGGAGGAACAGAATTCACCACTATATAATTCATCCATGTAACAAAAAGCGACTTGTACTCTAAAAGCTATTGGAATAAAAATTAAATTAAAAGAAAAAACCAGAGGAAGATGATTTCAAGTGACCATGTCAGGTTTAGGATAGGGAGAAGAGGCAGAATATTGGTGAGACTAAAAAAAGGCTTACAGGTAGGTTTAGCTACATGGAAGTGGAGGGGGAAGGAAGAAAGAAGAGAAGGTCCCCCATTTCTTCGGTGGAGTCAGAGGCAGTTATCTGTTAACGGTGATGGGAACTGGGACGTGGTAGGGAGAGGAAAGAGGATTAGACCAGGCCCTATAAGAGATGGGACAGGGCCCTGACTACAGAGGATATCTGAACTGTATAGATTTGAAAACCAGCTAGGGCTGAATATCACAGATGTATTTCATAGGTGATATCTAATTTAAATTTTATGAGGTGATAAGAAGAGTCCCAGGAATTGTGTAAAATTGCCATTGTTGAGTCTCTTACAGGAATCTCCTGAATATGGCATTCAAAGCTCTCCACAGTGTGTCCCCACCATTACTAGAGCAGGTGAACAGATCCAGGTTTGGGAGATGCACCACTTCTTTACAATTCTTCTAAGCCAGTATTCTCAAAATGTGGCCCCAGATCAGCAGCAACAGCATTACCCGGGCTTATGAGAGATGCAAACTCTCTGGGCCCCACCCCAGACCTTCTATGTCAAAAACTCTGGGGATGGGGGCCAACAATCTGTGTTTTAGAAGCCTTCCAGGTAATCCAGACGTTGCTAAAATATAAAGAGCCATGCCCTAAACCTCCGTAAAGTTCTGTTTCAAACTTCCCATCCTACAGAGCTGGTGGGCAGTTCAGTTGTGTTGAGGGATCCTTCCTTTCTCCCAGGGTTGTGTTAGAGAACTGGGGATCTAGTTTAGGGTTCAGACAGGAGAATGAAAGCTATTGTCCCACCTCCAACTGGGTTTCCTCATATAATGAATATGCTACATGTTCTGGACAGAGGTTTGTACTGTGAATGTATTTGAAACCCCAAATTAATTATAACCCTTTATGGTGTTCTAGACAGTTACGCTTGAAACCCTTGACAATATGGGCTAGTGGTTTTCTCCTCTTCTTAATCTCAATGAGCATAAAATTTAAAGGAAGCAGTCACATCTCTTAAAATTACTAATCACAGGCTGGGCGCGGTGGCTCACGCCTGTAATCCCAGCACTTTGGGAGGCCGAGGCGGGCAGATCACGAGGTCAGGAGATCGAAACCGTCATAGCTAACACAGTGAAACCCCATCTCTAATAAAAATACAAAAATTAGCTGGGCGTGGTGGCGGGCACCTATAGTACCAGCTACTCGGGAGGCTGAGGCAGGAGAATGGCGTGAATCTGGGAGGCAGAGCTTGCAGTGAGCCGAGATCTTGCCACTGCACTCCAGCCTGGGTGACAGAGCAAGATTCCGTCTCAAAAAAAAAAAAAAACCATATATAACTAATGACATTTTGCAGGACTGTGGCTGAAAATAACCTTTATCTTAATAAAAGAGGCAAAGTAAAAAAAAGGCTGTCTTGAAAATATTGAAAATTGAGTTTTTTGGCCTTTTTCCATCTTACTGACAATGAGAATTTTCACAGAAGTGTAGCAGGGACAAAGATATGAGATGGGTAATTATTTTAGCCCCTTCTGACAATAATAGTTACCTTTGTAATCTTTACTTTAAACTTATTGGATAACTTGGAGTCATTTTATCATTTAAACAAGGCAAAGAAGTTTGTAATAGATTCTTAATAGGATTAGTAATAGCCTCACACTTCATCTTGTAAATTAAATAACATAAGGAAAAATCCTCCAAATCATAGAAACAATTGGTGCTAAGAAACAACACTATGAAACAGTATGAAATCAAATTTTTTAAAAGGCTGCAATTTAATACTTTGTTGATAAAATATAGTATAGTGGTGGGGTGCAGTGGCTCACACCTATAATCCCAGCACTTTGGGAGGCTGAGGTGGGCAGATCACCTGAGCTCAGGAGTCCGAGACCAGCCTGATCAACATGGTGAAACCCCGTCTCTACTAAAAATACAAAAAATTAGCTGAGCGTGGTGGCTCATGCCTGTAGTTTCAGCTACTCCGGAGGCTGAGACAGGAGAATTGCTTGAATTCACTGCAACCTGTGAGCCGCTGCAGTGAGCCGCTGCAGCGGCTGCAGTGAGCCGCTGCACTCCAGCACGGGTAACAGAGAGAGGCTACGTCCCAAAATAATAATAATAATAAGCTCAAAAAGATAACCAAAAAAAGATCAAAAGCAAACAACCCGACAACAAGAAAATTTGGAAACAGAAATATGCATTTTGTACACTCTACTGCCCAAGAATTCACATGTCTAACACAATAATAAAATATTTAAAAAGAAATTCTGTATTCCAGGGGTAATGTCAGCTGGAATTAGCACAGTGAGCAAAATGAATCTCACCCTGAAGCCTATAGAAAAGTCCATATGAATTCACTTTGCATAGCTAAATGATTTCCAGAGAGACAATAACATTTCACATCCTGAGAGAAGTGATGATTTTAAAGTTCCAAATTTAAAATGAAACTTCTCTACCTAGGATCTTAGAAATATTGCAGTTAAATGAAAAAAAGCATATTTAGAGAAAATGTAATCATTGTCAATTCTCTTTGTGATTTGAATAGTTAATATTTCCATTTATTTTATATGGTTTTATTTAAACTTTCCTTGAGGATTGAACAGGTTGAGTTTTTGAAGTGGTACCGGCTAAAGGACAAAGGTGATATTGCATATTTTGGGGATGTTAAGGTCCTAAACAATACCCTTTCCCATCCTGTTTATCTTGTGCCTTTTTCTACCAAACTGCAGTTTCACCCTCTACAGCCTGTATTTATCCCCATGATTGCCACTAGACCTGCTTCTTCAAAAGTTGTCCTGTCCTGCTTTCTTGCCTGTTCCAGGGGTCATTTTGCCATTTTCATTTTCTTTGATGACTTTGCTACTTTAATAATGTTGATTAGTCCCTTGGAATATCCTTTTTATAATGAGGCTGCTTTTAGAGTATAGTAAAAAAAAAAAAAAAAAAAAAAAAAACTACGTATTTTAGTCTACCCTTTGTGATCCTTTAAAAAATGTATTAAAAATGCATTGCCTGAATTAATTCTGTTGAGTACCAACTCTTACCTTTTACTGTATCTTAGCACATTAAATTTCCCATCCATCAAAACATGCTGGAGCTGATGCTCAGAAATAAAGTATGTACTCTTGGCTGGATTAAGACATTCATTATTCCACTCAGCTTGTCTGTTTGCTGAGGTTTTGGATAATTTTTTTTTCCTGTGCTGCAGTTTAGTTTAGTGGCTAGACAAGTTCTGAGTCTTTGGATTTTTTTATCAATGCATCCAGTTTGGAAAGTTTCAGTGGATTCCAATTAAATGTTGGGTTAATATTTATTTTGGTCCTGGTACAACTTCAGATGGATTTAGGTTCACGATACTGTTTATGTATTTGCCAGTTCAGTCCCTTTCTTTAGACTTCAACGGCTTATGTTTCTTCTATTTGTATTGAATATATCCTCTAAATCCTTTCTGCTCTCGACTTTTGGGTCTTAAAATTCAATTCCTTTATATCAACTGATCAGGTATATGGCCTAACTTAACCCATGTGTTTGTATTTGGTGTGGATTTTGGACACCACCCTGGGGTGCTGTCATCCAAGAACCTTTCATGATATACATTTGATTGATGGAAATCACTGACTTCCCCCGAATATATCTTGACATTTTAGACATTGTATAATCTTTCCTAGCAGTTAACATGCATCTCAGTCCTCTAATCTTTTAAGAGTGACTCTGCTCTGAGAATAAAATTTTCCAAGTGACTGGAGAATTATGTCTTTGCACAAATTAGAAAGATAATCTTCAATTTTCAAGCAACGACTGTGAAATCAATAAATATTACCTATTTCACTTTTACATCCTCTGCCGGGGTTAAAATATAAGATGGCTGTCTTAGCTGATTGTTTTCCCTGTTAGCTACTAGAAAAGAACGATAATTTGAATTTTATGAATAAAAAAGACAAGAAACAATTTTTCCTAAGGAAGAACATTAGTTATTACTTTTCAAATATCTTCATTAAAATGATTATGTATTACAATAAATGTTAAGTATGCGTATATTATAAATAATACAATGATTTAAAAAATACTTTTATCTCTTGAATCACAGTGAGTATGAAACTGGGATAGAATTGCTATCCTTTCCCTGTAAGACTATGAGCTCCTTGAGAGTAAGTCCCCATGTTTTTTGTCTGCATCCCATTAACTGGCATAGTGCTTGGGACCTGGTAGGCACTGAGTAAATCACTGAGTTAACACATGAATAAATAAATGCCGGTTTTTAAAAAGATGTACATTGGAAGTATACTATAGCAAATATTTAGTTAGCAGTGGTTTTGAGCAGTAAAATTCATAGCCGTAATTTAGAAATATAATAATTAGAAAACTGAGGTTAAGCTTTAAAAATCCTACTAGGAAATATTTAAGAAACTATAATATTGAAAAAAGAAAACAGAAGTTTGAAGGAGATTTAGTTAGGTAAAGGGAGAAAGGAAAGGGCATTCAAGCAGAATGAACAGAGTATGCAAAAACACAGACACATGAGATAGTTGGTACTCTCTAGCTGTGTGAACTT
The DNA here is from genome assembly GCF_002776525.5 of Piliocolobus tephrosceles. NCBI lineage: Eukaryota > Metazoa > Chordata > Mammalia > Primates > Cercopithecidae > Piliocolobus > Piliocolobus tephrosceles. The sequence continues at coordinate 76,149,388 of NC_045441.1, read as the reverse complement.
AGAGAAGTTACTTAACCTCTCTGTGCTGCAGTTTAGTCATCTCCAAAATGGGGATTAAAATACCTCCTATTTCATAAAGTTCTTGTGAAGATTAAATGAGTGAATAGTTGTAAAGATGTTAAACCATGCTAAGCATAGAGTAACAATATTAAAGAAGTAGCAATAATAATAATTACTATTATTACTGTTAAATATTATGGTAATTGTTGCTGTTATTTGGATGCTAAAATGCTTTAGTGAGACTGGAGCAGTGGGTACAAGGTGACTGGAAGAGAATAATGAAAGGACAGCTCTGGGGACAGAATGGGATCAGATGACAAAAGGCAAAAAGGCAGCCTTGTGATGCCACGCGATGGGTGTAGACTTTCTTCTGAAGATGACAAAAGTGATAGCTTATGTGAAAGTAGGGCCACATCACCTCTTGCCTGATGTCATGTAGAGTGAAAGTGGGCAGGGAGGACATCTCACCTTCCCCTCAGTATTTTGAACAGCAGTGATAGTGTAATGTTCTACCTCTGATAACTGCTCTATCAAATTACCAGCAGTATTTGTGTTCCAGAGGAGCCCCTGGATACATCCCATGCATTCCCTCCTATCTCCACAGTAGTTGCTTGGATTATGAATGCACACTCTCACAATTCCACCTCATAAAATGACAGCAACTTGATTGACCGGAGTATTAACTTTTGCAATCCTTCACGAGACTGCCCTTCCCAATTCACTACCTCTAAGTTTTCAGACGAAGTCTAATTATGATTACAGTAGTCATAATAATAATTGTAGCTGCATTTAACTGAATAATCACATGTGACTGGCATTATGCCACTGATGTCACATAATTTTAAGTGTATTTCTGTAAATACACTGCCACACGACCTCCTCTGGAGTGGATCACTGCAGAATTATCTCATCTGGCCTTTCTGCTAGCTTTATGTTTAGTGGCTTCTATATTTTATCTTCAGTTTGGCTTTTCTTTTTATCGACTTATAATTGTTTTTAAATTTGGAGGCCAAATATATATTCCCTTCCTGATGCTTCTTGGTTCCAACAAACTCCTGTCACTAGTACTTCTAATCCTCACCCAAAACCCCATTAGTCTTTTCATACCTGCTCTCCGAAGTCCTGACTTCTCAAAAGGAATTTAAATGTGGCAAGACAAAAAGACAGAGGTACTTTCATTTGTCTTAGATCTAAGAAAAGTATGTGTAGGCATATCTCAGTATATTTGAATATTTCTTTTACGTTATCTATGTATTTCTTTACCTTGTTTCACAATTTAGTGCATACTTACACTTTTTTAAGAATAGGATATTGCTTCGTTCATCTTTATCCTGTGTCTAACATATGTTAGTTTGCTAGTATTACACACAATGTGGAATGAGTAGAATTTGCCCATTAGAAGTAATTACTACTTTATCAACATGGGACAAAAAATATTGGAAGATTATTCTCATTCTTCTGGTACTTTGTAAAGAATAGATATAATAAGCATTTTGTAGTGGAAAAATAAATATAATTAATTTTTGAAGGCTTTTCTTTTTTATTATACTTCTGGGATACATGTGCAGAACGTGCAGGTTTGTTACATAGGCGCCATAGGTTTGTTATATACACATGCCATGGTGGTTTGCTGCACCCATCAGCACGTCACCTACATTAGATATTTCTCCTAATGCTATCCCTCCCCTAGACCCTCACCCTGCGACAGGCCCTGGGGTGTGATGTTGCCCTCTCTGTGTCCATATGTTCTCATTGTTTAGCTTCCACTTATGAATGAGAACATGTGGTGTTTGGTTTTCTGTTCCTATGTCAGTGTGCTGAGAATGATGGTTTCCAGCTTCATCTATGTCCCTGCAAAGGAAATGAACTCATCCTGTTTTATGGCTGCATAGTATTCCATGGTGTATATGTACCACTTTTTCTTTATACAGTCTATCGTTGATGGACATTTGGGTCAGTTCCAAGTCTTTGCTATTCTAAATAGTGCTGCAGTAAACATACGTGTGCATGTGTCTTATAGTAGAATGATTTGTAATCCTTTGGGTATATACCCAGTCATGGGATCGTTGGGTCAAATGGTATTTCTGGTTCTAGATCCTTGAGGAATCGCCACACTGTCTTCCACAATGGTTGAACTAATTTACACTCCCACCAACAGTGTAAAAGCGTTCCTATTTCTCCACATCCTCTCTAGCATCTGTTGTTCCCTGACTTTAATGATCTCCATTCTAACTGGCTTGAGATGGTATCTCATTGTGGTTTTGATTTGCATTTCTCTAATGACCAGTGATGATGAGCTTTTTTTCATGTTTGTTGGGCGCATAAATGTCTTCTTTTGAGAAGTGTCTGTTCATATCCTTTGCCCACTTTTTGATGGGGTTTTTTTTTCTTGTAAATTTGTTTAAGTTCCTTGTAGATTCTGGATATTAGCCCTTTGTCAGATGGATTGATTACAAAAATTTTCTCACATTCTGTAGGTTGCCTCTTCACTCTGATGATAGTTTCTTTTGCTGTGCAGAAGCTCTTTAGTTTCATTAGATCTCATTTGTCAATTTTGGCTTTTGTTGCCATTGCTTTTGGTGCTTTAGTCATGAATTCTTTGCCCATGCCTATGTCCTGAATGGTATTGCCTAGGTTTTCTTCTAGGGTTTTTATGGTTTTAGGTCTTACGTTTAAATCTTTAATCCATCTTGAGTTGATTTTTGTATAAGGTGTAAGGAAGGGGTCTAGTTTCAGTTTTTTGAATATGGCTAGCTAGTTTTCCCAACACCAGTTATTAAATATGGGCCCAGGGAGGGGAACATCACACACCGGGGTCTGTCGGAGGCTTGGGGGATAGGCGAGGGAGAGCATTAGGAGAAATACCTAATGTAGATGGTGGGTTGGTGGGTGCAGCAAACCACCATGGCACATGTATACCTATGTAACAAACCTGCACGTTCTGCACATGTATCCCAGAATTTAAAGTACAATAAAAAAGAATAGTTTTCAAAATATAATTATATTTATTTTTCCACTACAAAATTCTTATTATATTTATTCTTTACAAAGTACCAGAAGAATGAGAATAATCTTCCAATATGTTTTGTCCCATGTTAATAATAAAGTAATAATTACTTCTAATGGGAAAATCCTACTCATTCCATATTGTGTGTAATACTAGCAAACTAATATATTTAGACACAGGATAAAGATGAACAAAGCAATATCCTAGTCCAAAAAAAAAAAAAAAGTGTAAGTATGCACTAAATTGTGAAACAAGGTAAAGAAATACATAGTTGTAAAAGAAATATTGAAATATACTAAGAAAAAAACTCTTCTTTTTCTTTCCAGAGTGAAGTAACTGGCCCTCCCATAAATTCTAGGGAACCAGGCCTCAGTGTTTATTACTGGAAATGCACCAGCTTTGTGGAAGTTTCTGGAAAGGAATGTTGTGGAATTGGCGATTGAGTGAAATAGCTTTCTCTCCTGTCCCCTGGTTCACTGACTTGAACTAAGCCCAAGGCAAAAGTAAGAGGAGGTCTCTTATAATCTGTCAACTTCCTTCTCACTTAGGACCTTCCTTAAGGATTAAAAACTTAACTTTTAAACCAGAGTTCCCCTTTACTTCTCTGCCAGACCCAACTACATTAAGGGATTTGACAGGTCACCAATCCAGGAGGGTTATGCATGAGACACTTGGCTTCCACCCACCTATGGAATTTAATTTATGCCTGGTTGGTTTGACTTTTTTTCCCTCAATCACCCTCCTTTAACAAAGGCCAGTCAGTGAGCTGAGTTTTGCTGTCTTCTGCTATTAGGACCATTTTCTTAAGATAGCAATCCACAGACCATCACAATGAAGTGTGTTTGTGTCTATGAGTGTGTGCCTATGTGTGATATTCTTTCTTTTTTTTACAGTATTTTATGTTTATCTTGATCTGTAATAAATTAAAGTGGTCATGATTTTCTCTAAGGATGACGTCCTCCAGCTCCACCCAAGAAAGTCTATTTATTGGGAAAATAGTTCTTAGCAGAGAAAGACTATATCTTCTTTATCAAGTTTGTGACAAAATTATTACCAGTTTCTCTGAGGTAGGTCTCTCCCCATGCTCATTCTTCCTACATAATCCTCTTAGATAATCTACCCAAAATATACTTTTCATTATGCCATTTCCTTATACTACAACATACAGTAGTGTGTATTCTGTGGAACTGTAACAGGCATTTCTCAAGGGCAGGAATTCTATGATTTACTCTCTCTATATATATTATATATTATATGCATATCCCATATGCATATAGTATATTTACTATATATAGTGTGTGTGCATATGTGTGTGTGTGTGTGTGTGTGTATGTATATATATAGGCAGAAAGTTAAAGTCAACAAGCATCTTTAGTAGGGAGGTCTTTTTAAATTTATTCTTCATGAATGAGCTGCATATATGGCATGTGAAGATAATCAGAGTAACCTAAATGCAGCATACTGAAAGAACAGTAGTCCTGAAAAACAAAACTCTGGAAACTAATGGATAATTGCATTGCTTGCTTTCTTAATCATTTCAAACACCTCCACCTGCATTTCATGGTTCTTCACACTTTTGGACAGGTGTCTAACCATTAGTCTCATAAACTAGACATGTAAAGGTCCAGGGGCAGCTGAAGTTATTGGAGAAGTGTGTGGTGCTCCTTGGTGTAGGAACTCCAGGGAAAATTAAAGAACTTGTTAAACAAGGTGTCCTTAATTTGAACCCCTTAAAGTTTCTGAGTTTTGACTGGAACTGGAGAGATCAGAAGTTGAGGAGAATGAGGAAAGTATTTGAACTTCTGGAAACGGGTGTGCTCAGTCTCTGAGAGTCAGAATCCTTGAAACTGGGCCTTTTCTAAGTCTGAGTTCTAATGAAGATTCCAGTTTTCACAGTAGAAGTTAAAGAAAAAAATGTCTAGAAAAGAGTGATTTAGAGATCCTTCTAGGCCTATATTTTTCCCATCTTATGTTAATTGTAATTGGGTCAGTTAGAATTTGGTCTATTAAATAAAATGGTTTAATATTTTGAACTGTCCACCTATTCTTACATGCCATTTAGTAGTGCACTCAGATGCCTAAATTATCTACCAGGTTTTTTCTGGCTCAATAATGCAACACTCCTATAGTCAGAAAACGATTATCGTAATAATTTTAATCAGCACCAGAAAATTTAATACCTGAATGCAATGTAAACATTTTTGTTGTGTTTATGTGTTAATTGTTTCCCTCTTTTCCACTGAACTATAGCTTCCTAAGGTCAGCAATCATATTTTACATCTATCCTTTACTCTCCATAGCTCTCAGTCAGGGTACTAAATGATTAATATGTCATTTAGGCTGATTGTCTTATTGACCAATTACATATCAATTAAATTAAGCTACCAGCAGTCATATTTCTGGCAACAATTATAGGACAGGGTAATCTCTGAGGTTTTATATTTATTGTGAATTTATTTCCATCCTCATTTGGGCACCCTAGTGACTGAAACACAAGTGACTCCTATGGACCTACAAAAACGCCTCAGTCCATTCCTTATTGATGTCTCTGACTACTCCGTTCTCCATTTATCACCTTTTTTTTTTTACTTCATTGATCTTTCCTCTTCTGTCCAATCAAATGTACAGTGTTCACATACCAACCAACATGTTATCATTACAAAACGTGCAAGAATAACAGTGCAAATGTAATTGATATTCTGCCATGAAGTAAAGGCAAATATTGCCTTCTGTATCCTTCTAGTCAAAAGAATACTAGATTTGTTGGATTTTATCATTAATTTATTCATTAAAGCAGCATTCATGGAGAACGTAATGTGTTTTTAAATTCATGCTTTGTGTTTTTAACTTTGATAAGAATAAAACGTGACACGATCTCTGGTGCCAACAGGTTCATCGCCTACATCTTACTACTAAAACTTGTATCAATAGAACTCCTTTTAAAAGAAATGTTTTTGGCCACCTTTAGTATTGCCTGAAGTTAGTTTCATTATAATGTAACTTAAATACATCTAGACAAAGAACAAGTTATATATTCCTTATACTTATTCATTCAATACATGACCATTTATTGAGAGCTTACTATAGTTCAGGTACTGGGAGTATCACAGTGACAAGGGCAGACAAAACCCCCTTGACTTCACAAACTGTTTATTCTGGTGGGAAGAAACAGTGTGGAAACCAAAGAAACAAACATAGTTAATTCTCTTTTTTCGCCCAAGCTGGAGTGCAGCAGTGTGATCTCAGCTCACTGCAACCTCCGCCTCCTGGGTTCAAGCAATTCTCCTGCCTCAGCCTACCAAAGCAGGAGATTACAGGCATGTGCTACCATGCCTGGCTAATTTTTTCTTTTTAAGTGGAGACAGGGTTTCACCATGTTGGCCAGGCTGGTCTGGAACCCCTGACCTCAGGTGATCCACTGACCTTGGCCTCTCAAAGTGCTAGGATTACAGGGTAAGCCACCACACGCGGCCAGTTAATTCTTGTTATATACAACAGTTGTATTCTATAAAGTTGCCGCAAATGCTAAATTGACAAATACTAAATGAACCATTGCTTCTGAGGGAGATACTGGATTTGGTTCCTATGAGCTTCTGGTTACAACATTTTCATCAACCTATGAATACATGATCTTCTTGGATGTGTGATTCTGTTTAAAGACACTTGATTTAGTATGTATTGTTGGTTCATTGACATTGGGATCCTTAGCCAGTAGCTCATGCCTGAAGGAAGCTTGTTTAACACATGTATTTTTCCAGTAGGGCACATCACAGCCTCTGGCACGTAGGAACACTAGACAGCACTTCAGCACTATGCTTGGGGCCATTCTAAACAGCGAAATTGGAAAAAAAAAAATGCAAAAACCATGGCACCAAATAGACTACAAAAAAAAAATAAAAGATATTTGTCTACAATATGAGAGCTGAAACAAGAAAGGAGTGTAGTCTTATTCTGTCTCAGCTGGGAACAGGTATATCAGGGGACTCAAATTTTTTGCCACTCTTTGCTTATTCATGAATGATCTAGGAATATTTATTTTGGGATTACAAATAAATTTCAGAAAGTAGGAGAATTTGCAACCATGGAATCCATGAAAAATAAGGAATGATTGCGTATAATAAATATCGAATAGTAATGAATGTTGCCAAAAAAATGAAACAGATCTGGAGACTGATGGGAGTTTGGGAGAACTATTTGAAGTGGGTGACTAGGACAGTCTGCCCTGAAGAGGGGACACTTTAATAGGTATGAATCTTGAAAAGTAGTCAGCCCTGTGAAGGTGGAGGACAGAGGGAGCAAGTGTTAAAGTCTGTGAATCAGGAGCAAGCTTGACTTGGCTTGTGTGAGGAACAGGACGGAGGTCTTCATGCTTGCAACAACAACAACAAAAAACTGAACCGACAGAAGATGAGCTTGAAAAGCTAATCAGGGGTGAGATAATGTGTGGTCTTTTTGGTCTACTAAGTGGTTTAGACTCTGTTCTAAAGGGTAATGAGAAGCCACTGAGGGGTTTAGAATATATTTGAGCTATAGCTTATTAGATAATTTTACAGCCCTCCCCCAAAGTTTACAAATCAAATTTACCCCCAAACAATATCATTTAAATGAATCACATTAACTTAATGTGACAAATGATGCTTCACCGAAACTAAAGTTCTGTTCACAGTGTGACTATCGGGCTGACTTCCCTGGTGCAGGTTCTTCCCAGTTTAGCGGCCTTCATGACCCTGTGTGGGTGATGGCTCCAAGAACCACCCTCCTGTGGCACAAGTCCATCATTACATATTCATGGTTCCTGGGTATGGTCTCTTCCCCCAAGTCTGTCACGACTGTAGCAAAGACACTCCAGCAGGCCTGGAGTCCTACATACATGGTTATAAGGCAGCAGGAAGCAGGCGATCCCTAGCATGGTTTTTCGACTCTCACCTAAAGGAAAACATAAAATAAATGTTTCCATTAGAGAACTCATAGGTACCCCACAATCCCTCAAGAAGGAAACCCACATCCCTGCAAATTGTTTGAAAACCTTGCTCTCACAGAGGATTATTAGGGCAGTGAAAGTATTTTGTATGATGCTGTAATGGTGGATACGTGTCATGATAAATATGTCCAAACCCATAGAATGTACCATACCAAGTGTGAACCCTGATGTGAACTATGGAGTCTGGATGACAATGATGTGTCAGTGTGGATCCATCAGCTGTAACAAATGCACCACTCTGGTAGGAGATATTTACAATGGGGGAGGCTGTGCATGTGTGGGGGAAAGGAGTATATGGGAAATCTCTGTATACTTTCTATTTAATTTTGCTGCGAACCTGAAACTGCTCTTAAAAATGAAGTCTAAAAAAAAAAAAAAAAAAAACCCTTGCTCTACATGCAAAACTAAATGACACTTCAGTAATGAAGGAAGAATATATTTTAAAACTATAACAGCATAAGACAGACACCAAGGCAGCCCCAAAATGGAACACCGGAAAAGAAGTCAGAAAACAGTGGCTGAGGCCTGGAGAAAAGGAGACATTCCCGTGTGTTCTGTCAGTGTTTGAGAGGGGATTATGGGGTGAGGGAGGACTTTATCTGGATGGCAAGATCAGACCCTTTGCGAGGAGAGAGAATAGTACATTCTCTAAGAGCAGAAAGCAGCATGAACAAAGGCTTGGAGACCAGAATGTATTCAGTGTGTGGAGGAGATGGTGAATGCAGCTGACTGGCTGGAGCAGAGGGTTTTAATTAAGGAGCGATGGGGAAAATACACTTGGAATGCCTGGTCCTGCCATTTCAGCACGAATCTGCCCAGTGGGATCAGATGGTGGTATTCATAGCCCTGGACTGTCTTGTTACAGTGCTGGCTGTGGGATCTGTAGCATGGAGGTACTTTCTCAATGTAGCTATTTGTACTGAGCCTGTCACTAGCTTGGTGAGAGGTGGAAATTACTTGACAGTCTCTCCGGGCTCTCACCCATCCAAAGCATGAGAGAGAGTGGGGAGTGTCAGAGTGGGTGGGCGTTGGGGAAAGTGAATTCTTAAGAACTAGAGCTTTCAGTGAAGGAGAATAAAGGGCATTAGGAGGCTTACCCAGAGTTGGGCGGCAGTCATGCCAGGCAAGCAGGCCCCCACAGTGGAATCTCCGAACCCGCACACTTCCCAATAGTGAGCCCTTCACTCCCAGAGTGCTTGATTTGGTATGGAAAAATAGTCTCTCTCTCTCTCTCTCTCTCACACACACACACACACACACACACACACACACACACTCCAATTTATCAAAAATCACTTTGGAATTTTAAATCTCAGCTGATGACCTTTCTCAGAATAAAAAAGTCGCATTTTTGCTCTATGGGTTCCCTATTAAATTGCAAATGTAGACTATTTGGCATGTGCAGTTCACCCATTTAAAGCCATTTGACTTTGTAAGGCGGGGTGATAACATTTTGGATTTCATTTTTGTTTGTCCTATAAGAGTCTTGAGCTTTAGCCAAAAACCCAGGCCTTGGATGAGTGTGCTTTAGACCTCCCTTTTTGTCACGAAGCCAAGTGGACTTGGGAGAGAGGGTGGAGCGGTCTGTTGAGACATGATTTTGAGTTTTGCCCTTCGCCTCTGGAGCCAGGGCCCTGGCCCACGTCCAGCCACACAAAGAGATGATGGTATTTTCTAGGTAATTTTAAGGAGCACAAACCTAAAGTAAAGTCAGGTGGTTTCAAGTCTGCACTGAATTTTTCATGTTAAGGATTTATCATGATTTGGGTTTTCAGCAGAGCTGTATTTTAAATGATGAAGGGAGCTGTATTCCTGTATTCTTCTGGAGACAGGCATGTTTTGGTTGTTTGCTAATGACCTCTGGTTTTGCTTATGGAGAGTTTTGTTAACAATGGAAATTTAGCAAAATAGAATACTTTCTTTCTTTTGTTTTTGTTTTTTTTTTGTTTGTTTGTTTTTTTCTTTTTCTTTTTTCTAAACAATGGGAACCCTCGCAGTAAACTGTCAAAACCAGGCTATGGATATTGGTTATTGTAGCATCATTAATACTGTGTAAAGATAAGTTAGTCACCTTGGCAATCACACATATTCTTCTGATCTTCTGTCTTAGCTCTTAAACAGAGCCTTCGCCTTGCTGTTTGATAGATCCTATTGTTAAGAGAAGAGAACTGCAGAAATGTATTCAAAAATTCTTCATAATTTTTCCAACCTGAGGAACCTATTCAACAGTAATTAGCCTTGAAGGCAGCTGATTAAGGACACCCCAGTAGGGGGCTGCTCTTGAGTTTAAAGGTTAACACCAAGCTCTGTGTGAGAGAGTTTCAGCTTTAGGACTCAGGTCAAGTTCTGCCTACCCTAGCCTGCTTGCTTGCCTTGTCTTTTCATACCCTCTCTCCCAACTCACTCCCCATCTCACCCTGTAGCCACCATTTCTAAAATAAAAAGAAGTCTGCAGAGGGTCACAAAATTAAACCAAATGAAACTTTAAACTCCAGTGCAGAAGACTTCTGTCTCAGGAAAAAGTAGCTGTCTTCAAGGCAAAACTGACTGACTGGATTGAACTGAATTATAATTTCTGGTTCAAACTGAGTTGTGTCCCCGGAGTGGTTTGACCTATTCGTATTAGCTTTCCACTGTCCATCCATATTTGTCCCGATGGTATCAAGAACATCACAGAACTATGGGTATGACTTAAAGCTAAGTTGAAAAGAGGCTCTGCTGTCTTCAGAAAGGGGAATAAGTGTGTATGTGTGTGTGTGTGTGTGTGTATATATATATATATATATATTTTTTTTTTCTTTCATTACAGGCAGCCTGCCTTCTTCAATGGAGGCACGGTATAGCTGATGGTTGAGCCATAGTCATTGATTGCAAAGGGATGTGTTTAGGAAGGAGAGAAATAGCTGCTCAGAAATTGCCTTCTGTCTCTCTCAAATTGCACTGTTGGGGGAATTATGTAAGTGCAGAATTGTGGGGAAGTGTGCCCATGTAGGTGTGCATTAGAGGCCAAGAGGGAAAGAAGAGTCTGCCTTCTCTTCTCCTTTGAGAGTTACGTTAGTTTGTTAGGGCTGCCATAACAAACTACCACAACCTGGTTTAAACAACAGAAATGCATCCTCTCAAAGTTCTGGAGGCTAGAAGTTCAAGATCAAGGTGTCATCAGGGTTGGTTTCCTCTGAAGCCTCTCGTTTTGATTTGTAGGTGGCTGCCTTCTCCCTGTGTCTTCACATGGGCTTCCCTCTGTACACGTTTGTGTCCTAATCTCCTCTTTTTATAAGGACACCAGTCATATTGGATTATTGCCCACCCATGCAACCTCACTGAATCTTAATTACTTCTTTAAAGACCTTACCTCCACAATCTCATATTCCAAGGTACTGGGATTAGGATATCACCATATGAATTTGGTGATGGAGGGAGAGGCTGATAATTCCACCTGTAAGAGCTAAAGATATTACATTATCACAATTGACTCTTGGTTATGGACAAATAAAAAGTTAACCATAATGAACTTCCTATAAGTCCTTTTCACTACCACCACTTCCTAATCCTAGGACTGAAGGGCTCCAGTCTCTCCAAGGCTGAATCCCAGAGGCAACAGAACCTTAAGGGACCCATGGATGTCGAGGGAAAGTATCAGGAACATTGATGCAATGTGGTTAGCATGAGAGGTGGCTTGGCTGATGCTGAATACAGAGACCGATGATCACCATCTTCAGAATACATTTACTGACTGATGCAGGGTATTTAGTTGCCCTGTGGTGCTGGTTTGGATTCAGGCTTCTTTAGAGTCAGTGCTTGTTTCCAGGCATCATTGTTCTTCTCTAGACAAAACATATCAGAATATTTCATGGAAAGATATATTCCTCTCTCTCTCTCTCTCTCTCTCAGTGTCTCTCCAGTTGAAATTTGTGTGTTTCAGGTACATACTGATGCTTTAAGTCAAGGGATAAGTTTATTTGTTTTTAATGAGATAAAATTAATCACACATTTAGTTTCCATTGCTTTGTCCCTGTGGTCCACAGGATATTTCTGGCTAGATTTCCTACTATCCAACTCACTAGTGGCCTGCGTTTCATTACTATTTTTCATATAGCTTTCTTGCTCATAAGCAGTTTCCTGATCTTTTCCCATGGTGTTCAAACATGCTGAAATCTTTGCCATGACCGGGCAGCAACTGTGACCTTCATCAGAGGTTAGATCTCAAGGTACCAAAGTAAGGGGAAGTAACATACTGGAAGCGCAATCGTTAACCCAAGGAGGATGCCAAATCAAAAATCGATTTGAGAAAGTAGAGGTTCAGTCCTGGGGAGTCTAGGAAAGCCCAAGCCCAGAGCATCAGAGAAAGGCTGAAGGCTCTGTTCACAGGTGTCAGGCAGAAATAGGACTGAACTCAAGGTTGCATTCACCACCTAATTACAGTCCATCTTATCTGCCTTCCATTTGCCAGACTGTACGCCAAAGTGCTTGAGACACAATGCCAAGTAAGAAATGGTCCAAAAAATCAAGGATGGTATATCTAAATGGACAGTGGGTGGTCCCTAGACACACACTCATGTAGTAGTATTATGATCTGCTTAGATATTAGTGGTTGATGATTAGATGGGTTAGATTAAAATATCACAAACGAGGCCTAAAATTTGGATTAGCTTGCAAACCACTTGAAGAATCAGTGTGCATCCACACGGACCATTACCACATTTCCCAACCACCCTCAACCAACCGTATCAATCTTCCAACACTTCTCTGTTCAAGGCCATCAACGAATTCCTAATTGCTACATGCAATGGTTTTTTGGTATCATCCACCCCTCATTCCTGCAGCTCTCTCTAGCCCACTTATGTTCCCATGCTTTGTCTAGGTCCTCTCCACTGGTTCTGTCTCTTCTACTGTCTCAGCCCAAATGTTCAAAATTTCCTCCATAGTCCTTCTTCTCCATCCTCCCCACTCTTTTCTTTTTTTCTTTTTGAAACAGGGCCTCTCTCTGTGGCCTAGGCTGGGGTTCAGTGGTATAATCACAGCTCACTGCAGCCTCTATCTCCAGGATTCAGTTGATCCTCCCACCTCAGCCTTCCAAATAGCTGGGACTACGGGTGTTCATCAACATGCCTGGCTAAATTTTTGGTTTGTTGGTTTGTTTGTTTGTTTGTTTGTTTTGTACAGACAGAGTTTCGCCATGTTGCCCAGGCTGGTCTCAAACTCCTTGGCTCAAGCAATCTGCCTGCTTTGGTCTCCCAAAATGCTGGGATTACAGGCATGAGCCACCATGCTGAGCATCCCGGCTCTTTCCTCTCCCACAGCACCTCCTGTGACTGATTCTTTAGTGTGCACTTCAAGCCCACCCTCTCTTTCAACTTCAGACATGTACTTCCACTGTCAGCTTAACCTGAGTGTCTCCACCAGAGGCTCAAACGCACTGTGTTTAAAATACAGATCAGATCTTCCTCTATTTCTCCATTTTTTCTATTTTCTACTCATTTAATGGTATTCATCATGCAGTTGACTGCACTAGAAAGGCTGAAAACACTCTCGTGAATGTTAAACATCTCTGAATCTGTTTAGCACATAGCACATTTATCAATGCACATTTAACACATTAATAGGTAATTGCAGCAGAAAGTCTTAACTACATACCCAAGACTTTTCATAACACACCCCACTTTTCCCCTACCCAAACCAAAATGTCTTTGTTTTCATTATTTCTTAGGACAAATCCTCAGAGTTCACTCAGGCTGTCCGCACCTCTCACCTTTATATCCATCTGGGAATAACATACTGACTTAGCCAGGTTTTTGCATGTTTTGCTTTCCTCTTCTTGACTGTTTTCCTTACCATCTGTCAAAGTCAATGTATCTTTCAAGGCAGGTCCCCTCACCTGCCCTAGATAATACCATCCTTGACCACATCAGACCCTGGTAACACCAACACACCACTGCTGCCCCCAGTCTTCACATTCCTCTGGCACCTAACATCTGTACCACAGAATTTAGCACCTGGCTACATACTTGTTCTCTTTCTTTGGTATAAACAAGGCAGAGAGCCAGTCTATTTTCCAGTGGTTTGCAGACATGGTAGATTTCTCACAGAGTTGTTCCCAGAATTGTGTCTTTGAGGGGGAATTTGTATTCTTCCTTTCTTTAGATGGTAAAAATCCGGGTACCTCCTTGTGATATGATGTGTTTTCCCTTTTGTCTTAGTTATCAGGAAATTTAGAGCTGTTTCAGAACCATATTGTAATAATCAGCTTATCTCAGGATCCTGGTAATAGCTATGTATTCTACCTGCCTTCTTTAGAACTCTGTTGTGTGTTTGTTCTTAATTTTGCAGTATATTTAACTTGTAAGACTCCATAAATCCTTTTAGAACAAAGTAAGAAAACAGATCCCCAAATAAGCAATATTCTTCTCTTATTATATCATAATTTTCATTCTCTTACCTGGATTGTTTGTGCTTGAGAACAAAATCAGATCTTGTATTTCTTTTGATTACCCAAAGTAGAAAGCATATGTTAGGTCCTTTAAAAATCATTGCTGAAATATGTGCTTTGTTAAAGTAAGTTGGATTATTTTAAATTGAGATAGAAACATCTCCTAAAATGACATCATTCTAACAAAGGAACCTTAGCGTGTTTTATTTCTGCTAACGGCAGGAGAAATAAACATCTTCTGATATTTTGAACATTTTGGTAAATGTTCAAAATATCAGAAGAAAAACATGATAAAAATAAAAAGTTGAAGTTTAAGCTATCACCGGCATCTAGACATAAGACTTGAAACAGGCAAGAGGATTAACAAAATCAATAGTTTACTGCCAGTAACACTTACCAGATAACAGAGTGCATTTTTTCCCCGCAACCCCAAAGCCCTGCTGGCTGCCTTTCTAATAAACACAATGTTCAGGTGGTGTCTGACTTATTTTTTTTCTTCCCTTATCCCCATTTTCACCCCCCCTTCCTAACATAAGATGGCAAACATTAAAATTGGCTTTCAATAAAACTACCTGTGCCAGTCATCGAATTCTTTTCTTTCTTTCCTTTTTTTTTTTTTATTTCTTCTTAAAGCTCACCCAGGGAGAATCGTTTGACTTTGAAAGAAACCACAAAAATGTAATCAAAAAGTCACCTCCAGACTTGGCCTATGTTCATACTTCCTGTCCTTTTACCTCCACCTCTACCTTACCCACCCACAAACGTTCATACATTCATCCACCAACACATACTATGGCTGTTAAATATTCATGCAGACTTGTGAATAATTCATAAAAGTACAAACACTTTTGAGACTTGAAATTTATTCAGCTGACTGGGCTTTACCATTGTCCAACAACTAGGGACTTAGTGAGTCCTTTCTTTTGCTCCTTTAACCAGAGGGGAAATGTTTTCCTTTTCATTGTAATGATATACTAAACGAGTTGCCTTCCCCAACCTCCTCCTCCTAAGTAATAACATTGCAGAGAGGGCACACACTTAGAGAGAAAGAGAGAGAGAATGAGAATAACAAATACAACTATCTACATAATTATGAGATCAAAGATGTCCCCACCCCACCTTTCTGCTCTAACCTACATTTTAGTCTAATGTTGGAAGATAAATTAAAGCTCATCTTTATCCCCAAAGTTGCCATTTTTGTACCAAACCAGTGTGGGTCCATCTTGACCAGCCTCCTGTGACCTGAACCTTGCAAATTGTCCAGGACCCATAATTAATACTAGACTATTTTCCCACTGCCACTTCCAGCATCCTGAATCACCTCACCTCACATTTAGAGCATATTTGTTTCTTGAACAGAAATTGATTTCCATTTGGCTTTAGTGAAACAGAATAAGGTAAACAAATCTGCTGCAAAGCAGGAAGCGTATTAAATATATTTTACATTTGAACAAAATATGTTGAACTTCTGCTATTTGTGATTCTCCTTGCTGGTTCTCTCCACCATTAAAATAAATACAAGTAATATCTGTACTCATATTAGATATGATGTAAAATACATAACATTTAGCAATGGGAGATGTGGGAGTGCAGAGCTACATAAAAAACCTCTCCTTGACTCTTTGAAAATGTGTCCTTTATATATATGGTCTATTATTGATGCAAGAAATAGAATTAAACATTTAGATAATTTTACCATTAGATTTTATTAGACCTGTTTGATAGGATAAATCTGGGCACTTTGGTATATATTTCTTGAAAAACATAAAATCTGTCTAAATGTCATGTTTACTAAATGTAGCAAGATCACTAATGTCAGATTAGCTTTAGAAATTAGAAAATGTTAACCGGAGCATGTGAGAAATAAATATGAAGGGGGAATCAAAGTGTAATCCATGGATCTGAGTTTGTATCTGAAATATTTACGCCTTCCTTTAAGAATTGTGTGTGTAGGCCAGGCGTGGTGGCTCACGCCTGTAATCCCAGCACTTTGGGAGGCCGAGGTGGGCGGGGATTGAGACCATCCTGGCTAACATGGTGAAACACCGTCTCTACTAAAAATACAAAAAAAAAATTAGCCGGGTGTGGTGGCGGGCGCCTGTAGTCCCAGCTACTCGGGAGGCTGAGGCAGGAGAATGGTGGGAGGCGGAGCTTGCAGTGAGCTGAAATCATGCCACTGAAATCATGCACTACAGCCTGGGCGACAGAGTGAGACTCCGTCTCAAAAAAAAAAAAGAAGAAGAATTGTGTGTGTATGTATATATGTATATTTAATTTATTTATATATGTGAAATGGATTGTTAGCCAGACGTTAGAGTAAAAGGTTGGCAGTTTAAGGGCAAGAGTGAAAATATTTTGCTACTTAACTTACCCACTACTAAAATGTGTTTGTACAATTTGACATTGAATAAGTAATAAATAAACAAAATAAGTCAAGCCTGCATATTCTACTTTATTTGCTCATTCTTCTTAGTTTTCAAAGCTTCAAGGCACTGATACAACCACATGTCTAGCTGCCTCTAGGTCCAGTCCATCCTCATCCCTGTACACCCTCCTAATCCTTAATACCAGTGTCCACCTCTTCCCTCCAACCTCCTAATGCAGTGTCTAATCAACCTGGCCATCGTAGATATATAGAATGCTTCTTTGTCTAAATAATACCATGTTGGACATGAAACCACTCAGCCATGGTAAAAATAGAGTTGGAGCAAAACAACCAAAGAGGGGCTCTTTTGAACCTGCTTGCCTCCTTTACTGCCACATGATCTTTCAGAGAGAAAGACTATCAGTCCAGAATGAGAATAGCAATCCAGAGAACAGCTGCCTCAATTTTGCTAATGAGCCAGCTTGGCTGAACCTGGTTTTGGAGACATAGTGACTCTCTCTGCCCTCCTCGACTGAAATAAGCAAGAAACCAGAATGCCAGTGGAGCCATAGCCGTTAAAATGGCTGTAAGAGGAATTCAAAAGAGCATCCTTCCTTGCTTCCTGTTTTCACAATGGTTCTATATAGATTTGTGCTATTAAAACACCAGTTTTGAATGAGAACCTTGGGTGGAGCTGATATTCATGAAAATCATACCAGTGAGGGAAACACTCCTTTTATGAATTAAGCAAAGCTTGTAGCTTTTTTCCATGGCTTTAAACACTCAATACTAGTCAAAACCTGTGAATATGTATACATTCTTTTATATGGATAATTAGCTTCTTTATTGGTGGCGCCTCCTGGATTAGGAGGATTCTTCCATGCAAATAAGCAGTAGAGAGAAGCAGTGCAACAAAGAACACCTTTCATGTGGCTTCAGAACTTATTTAGCAAAACTTCTACATTTATAGAGAAGTAAATGCTAAATTCCTGAATTTCTATAACCTTCTTTCAGATCGTTCCATATTAACTAATTCAGATTAAAGTCCTTGCATATTTTTGGTTAATGCACACAAAAAACAAATAGACCACCATACATAGTCTGTTGAGAATAGTTCACCAAAATTGTTTATGTCCAGTTTTGAATTTCTCACCATGATACAAACAGGTAAAGATACCATTTAGAGATCATAGTATTGTTTGAATATTAGTCACAGAAGTTAAGATAAATATAGGATATTTTGTCCATTAGAAGGATCTCAAATTAAGTTGCAAATAAAGTTTTCCAGTGATAGTACCAAATTCATAACACCTCCCTTGGGCCAAAAGAGTTGGTTTTTTGGTTTGGTTTGGTTTGGTTTGTGAGTTTTGGTTTACTTGTTTGTTTAAGCACTTTCTTTTTATGGTGGAAGCCTCCATTTTTGTGTGAGCCTGAAGTTTTGGGGTCCTTTGGTGGTTTTTTAAAAGTGATATTGTGGTCTCACATTTTAATGTTTCCTGGAAGAACTAGCTAGCTATTTATTTTAATTACTTCACAGGAACCCACATGACAATTTTTGAAGGACATTTTCTTATTACTCATTGTTTATTATTTTGGTCATCATTTTTCCCAACAGGATATAGTTTTTAAGGTAAGATTCCATGAGTTTTCCTTTTACTTCGGAATTTATAACTTATAAATTTTACTTTTAGTTTCTGCCCCTTTTCCCACCAACCCACATGGTGCTCCCTACCACACTACCCACCCAAAAGATATTTTCATGGTTTGGGTCACTTAGAGACAAATGCAACCTCAAGAACCACAATATTTGGAGGTGTTAGGAGACATTTTAACACAAATCTTCCTATTCACCAGCCTTCAAAGCACTAAATCCTATTGGGATGCCTAGAGGCGCCTGATAAGAGAAAAGTAAATAATACAGAGGAAAACAACCATTATATTCTCTAGATTTAACTTTGGCACATATCTGACATCACAAATAGAAACTCACCTCTTGTGAAATCATTTTGTTTAATTGATCAGAAAAATCTGCAGGTCTATTCATTTTCAGACATATATTTATAAAACTAAAGCTCAATCTAGAGATCAAGTCTTATTGTAAAACATTGATAAATGTGAGTTTCATTTTTTAAACAGATTTCACTACTTGCCTCTCTTATGTGAATTTAATATTTTTATTTCTTCTCTAATTGATCAAATAAGAAGTTTATTACTAATTCCATAATTTTAACTTTTTCATTGAAAACCACCCTGGTGCATTTTGTACGTATGTTTTCATGAAATACAGAGTAAGAAAAAAATCACTATGATATGAACTCCACAAAACATAAAGGAAGATGGCTTTAATGATAATAGTTACCTTTGGAAAATATTTTTACATACTTTTTTCCATTCTATCCTTACCGCAGGGTAACAAAGCACGTAATAAAGCAGTTATAGAATCACAAAGCTAATAGGAGCCCTTGAGGTCAGTAGCTCCAGCTTTCCATCATAAGATGAGAAAAGTAAGATCCAAGGATGTTAAGTTAAATTTCCCAAGGTCTGTAGTTTTCCACTGTCTCCCATTACCTTTTCTGCTCCATGCTACCTTTGCTGTTCCCATCTTTCAGATAATATAATTACAGTCCCTCACCCAGAGTCATACAAACCTTCAGTGAACTGGACCCCAAATCCTTGCCTTCTAACATCATTTTTTTCCATTCTCCAGTGCATAGCCTGCTGTTCATCTCTGCTGTCTAAAGGACCGTTCCTATCCTATTTCTAGCTTTCAGGAGAAAAAGATTCCTGTTCATCTCACAAGATGCTAAAGACTCCTGCAAATATATGGATAACATCCTCAGGATCATTAACAACAGACTCAGGAAATGAAATAAGCGTGTGACTGCATTATTCTTAAACTGTTTCCACAAGTTACATAGTATGTGCTTAGTAAATATTGGTTGAATTGAATGGAAGAGTAAAAAAAATAGAGGTAACAGGTCTTTTTTTTTTTTTTTTTTAAAGAAGGACTGAAGTTCATTGCTATGTTTTGTAGAAGGACCATATAGTCCCAGTAAATAGAGGATATGCTTAACAACTAGGAAAACCTGAGAACCAAATCCAGCTTTACCACTTAACAACCTTTGTGGCCTTGGGAAAGTTACTAACTTTCCTGAACTGTAATTTTCTTTTCTGTAAATACCGTCTACTTTACAGAGATTTTATGTGGATTAAATTAGACAATGTACATATAGAGTCAGGCACACAACAAACACCCAACAATTTACCCTCCCTTGCCCTTCATGTCTGCCTGGGAGGTGACCGGTAGCTTGCTTCTCTGCTCTGTTTGAGTCAGAGTATTAAAAGCAAGCTGGGTTGTGCCTGGATACTTTACCATTATTGTAACAGCCCTGGAAGCACAAGGTGCCACAGCTTTATTTCATTGGCATGTACCACACGTGCAGTAGGCTGTGTAACAGTGTAGTTTTCCTTTTCCCTTTTAACAGTTTGCTGATACTGAACATGGCATAGAAAAGGAAACACAGGTGAAGGGGGTTTTTTTCTAGTGAAATTTGATTGTTTTGAAACATGTTTTTTACAGTAACTTGCTGTGGAACAGTATTTCATTTGCTAAATGGCCTTGAGAATTTTGTAGAGTAAATCTTTAAAATCATGAAGCTTCTGTAGCTTTCATATGTACAAATAGTATTATAAGATTCATTCTCAAAAGTATTGGTCAAATTTGCCCCCATCATCTCCAACCTTTTCAAAACTTGTAGTATTCTAAAATAAGTGGTAATGCACAAGCAAGCTATCACATGTTTGTGGATCCAGAAATTTATGTCTCGTAAATTAAAAATCTTTAGAATCTTTAGAACCTCATGCTTTTAACTTCTTTATGAAAGTTGTAATACTTTAAAATATATATGAGTTTATGATAATACATGAGTTTACCAATTCTAATACTTCATGATATACATGAGTTTACCTTAAAATCTTTTATATAAAGTATTTGAGACTGATTTTTTTTAATCAGGTCTTCAGATTACCCTTTGAGCCTGAATAAAATAAACTAATAAAATCCCTTTATCAAAAAATACAACTAATATTCAAAGAGCACTATTGCAAGTGACATTTGCCTATGCCCATAGGTTATGCCTGTGCTTTACTTGGCAATTAGTGGTTCATAGATGTCAGCCTATGTGGTACTTTGATAACAAGTTCAATCAATCCTGATCAAGACTTTCCCAACGTGCAAATTTATCAATGTTAAACAGAGTCTTTGAAAATATAAGCCTTCCTCCTTTCTCCCAAACACACACGTACTGTAGCCTAGAATTACTTTCACAGTGACTTTTATAATAAAAGGTTCAGTCTTAGGGTGAAGGCGGATAAGGAGGTTGGAGAAAGCCTAAAGAGCAATAGCATTTCAATCAATACTATTAAATATAAGAAACTGGGTTTTGGTAACATGAACAATAGCAGTTATTTCCAGATACTTAAAATGTGAAGTCTCCAGAATATACTACGGTTTTGGTTACATTCCTCAGAGAAGAAACTACTAAAACAAAAAAGGAAATAAACAAGACACTAAAGATTTACAGGATAATTAAAGAATGAATGTATCAAATAATATCAGTTCCTTAGAAAATGACTGTTTAAAGCTGGGTGGTCTTTTAATTGATCAAAATAAGGATTTGCAATTGTGTTATGTGTTTATTATAGGTCTGTATGTGTCTATCTATACGAAAACCTCTATGCCCTCAGATATACTATCAGCCGAGTTGATGAGGATCCTGACAATTGACTTTTTAAAACATATATAAATCTTTAATACCCTTTGACTTTAAGAAAAATTTGTTATTCATGTTCTTTAACAAATAGTGGGATGGCTAGCTATAAAATCAAGAATTTGCAGTGGGAATAATCTGCTGAGAGTTACAATTTAATATTTATAAGTAGTCAGTGAAGGTGCAGCCACTCCACATTGCCTTTTAAAAAATATTAATAAGGAAAAATGATACAATTATGCTATTTTCAGGTGTCATTGGACAGTTAGGTTTTTTGGAGAAAGTAGTTTGAATCATCTAGTCCAAACAGTGAGAGAAAGAAAGATGCTACAGAAATAGCCAATAAGCAAATAATTCTGGCTTCAAGTCACACTGCAAATATGGTATATAATACATACTTTGGCATTAAAGTATTATAGAATCATAAAATTTAAAAAGCTATAAAGCTAATGTCCAGTTGATCATTTTGTTATCTCAATGTCATATAATTCTTTTCAAATCACACCCTCCATGAGATACTTTTTGAATTAAAAATAAGACATATCTCACTGTATCCACATAGTGGCCCATCTAAAACATTCCGTGTTGCTTTAATGTATTAAAAGTTTGTTCAGTTCTAAGCGGTGATTTTTAAATGTCAAAGAAATACAATTCATGGAAAAAGGACTCACAGTTACTACATTAAATTTTTGCGTGATATTTAGGTTACAGAAGTTTTATTGTTTTCACACTGCTTTTTCTCACTTTCATTTCAGCAGATGTATTTTGTGCATTTTATATTAACTAACAGTTCACTTGGAGAGATCACTCTAATATTTGGAGCCGATTCCCTACAGATACATTCTTTAAACCTACTGTGCAGAAAGGATTTGATTGTTCATGTTGTATGTTATCTTTTCTTGATCAATTTATTACTCTGGCCTGTACAGGCACTCAGTGGAACCCATGAAGAGAGTACAGACAGCTGACTGGATGAAGAAGACATTGGGGAAAAAAACTCCCATTGTTTAGATTTCTGTCAGAGGATATAAGAATACTTAATTTCTTTTATCTCTAGGGCTTTCATTATCATTTAAATTTCATTTTACATTAATTGATCAGGGATTAGTAAAGCCATTATGCAGAAATTAGAATAAGACAAGCCAGATGGAATGAATAATTCATGAAGTCCAATTACGTTTTATTTCTGGTGTACTTTCAAACTTGCCTCTGACTTCTGTGCTATTTTGATGTGACAATATTCACTGGAAATCAAGAGTGCCATTTTAATTTATTGTATCCCTCTGGAGTGGAAGCATTTGTATGCACTCGGGGTTTGTTAACGCATTTCCACACACACCCCCCCAACACCCGAAAGTCAATTTTCGGGATTCTGAAAACACTGGGTGATCTAGGAATACGGTTCATTTTGTACAGAGGTTCAGGGGCACTTCAATGAGACACACTAGTTCAACTGATTGGGGTGAGCTGACCCTATGCAGAGAGACTAAAGGCGTAGGATCACGAAATGATTACCTCCTGGAAGAGCACTAATCCTCTTTAAAATATTTGTACGCTTTCCTCGCTGCAAAAGAACCCTTAAAATGTAAATTTGGCCTAGAGTTGGACTGGAGGTAGCAGCAGCTGTTGCAGCTACAGATGAGGACCACGAGGTGGCAGGGGTTGCCTTCAATGAAAGGGTTCGGGGCGGTCGGGACCGCCGGGGCTTCAGAATATCCCAGCGGGTCCAAGCCGGGCCGACCACGGTTGGGTTTAGGCTCCGAGCATCTTGCAAAGCGTTGCCGGGAGAGAATTCCGAATTAATGGGCAGTCCCGTCCACCTGTCTGGAATGCCTCATACGACTGTGTCTGAAACCGCCTCCCCACCCCCCGTCCCAGCCCCCAGCCCCTTCAGAGGCCCCCTCTCCCCCCGGTATTTATTTATGCCACTGGACAGTTCTAGTCACATTAAAGCTCCGGTTCACCTTCTCGAGGACTTTCATCTCGGGAAGTTTTATGACACTTTGTGAATGTGCAAAGTTTTTAATTAGGCTCTCTAGACAGCCCGAGGCAGCAGCAGCGCCACAAAGTCTTCACGGTCTCTCTGCTTTACAGCACAACAAGCCGCTCTACTCCTTTGAAGACAATGCAGACTATGTGTACGATGTCATGTGGTCCCCCGTGCATCCCGCGCTCTTTGCCTGCGTGGACGGGATGGGGCGCTTGGACCTCTGGAACCTCAACAATGACACCGAGGTGAGCGGCGGCTCAGGCGCCCGAGCCGGAGGGCTGGGAGGGGGGCGCAGTCGGCCACTCGCAGTCTCTCCCTCTTTCTCTAAAACGGCCTGTTTTGGACAGACCTTCCAATTGCAGCAGGGTTGCCGGCCCCCCATTCTTGACTGCCCTGAAGGGAATTGGCAGATGCATTGGCCAAAAATCACTTAATCTCCCTTCATCCCTAAACGGTGGCTGCTCCTGGACAATTAACCACCCTTTTTTGCAAAGAGCAAAACGTTATGCGTTCACACCTTTTCCCTATGGGACAGTACACACAGGCATTTGTCAGAGCCGTGTCGAAATAACTTCACTGGCAAACACTTGGAAAAGAAAGCTTTTGTGGATGTTGATTTTTAGATTGGGCTTTTAAAAGGGGTTATTTGTCAGTGTTTGCTACTTGCACCATTTCTATTTTGAATCCATTAAAGACAATTCTGTTGTCTATTTTTTGTTTAGATCTTTCATCCATTTGATTTGTACCAAGGTAAATATTCCTTGTCTCTAAGATATCAAACTCAGAGGCAGACTTTTACAACAGCCTCTAACTTTGAACATGAATATCAAACTCAGTATTTTTTTAAAAGAGATTTTAACATGTCACATTTACAGTAAGTGAAAGTACCCATTTATTTTAAAAAGCAGCCAGTAATACTGTTTTAAATTATGCTATAAAATTGTATGTTTTAAAAACTATGCCACATGCATTGTTCCATTTTGTCAGTCTTGCAAAATTATTGAGTTGCTAATTCAGCTACTTGGATGTTTTGAGTTTTTTTTTTTTTTTTTAAGCATAAATATTATTGTCCTTCAACTTTATAAAATAAAATAGTCTCTGCATCACTTCTTGGTTTCTGACTCAAGAAAGCTCTCTATAAATAAGAATGGACAGGTAAGAGGAACAAGTGCTGCAAACTATATGTCAAGTGGAGAACAACAGAAAGGTCTTTTGAAGTGTTTTGAGCAGGAAACAGCTCAGCCTTTTTAATTAGGAAGCCCACAGCTGGCGGATCTGAGGAGGAGCATACTTCCCTCCCATTTTTTTTTTTTTTTTTTTTTGCATATGTGTGGGAGGGGGCAGGGAAATATTCTTCAGGTGTTATTATTGACTCGTTGTATCTTCAAGGGTATATACACCTATAATCGCTGCCAAGTAGTTATCTTTTAAAAATCTTTCAATTTGAGTCTGTTTTTCCTTTTAGCTACAAGAACTCTGTAACAAGAAAGAGTTATGTAATGAAGCATCTTTGAAAATAACCAAAAGGCATGAGTACGTGAAATGCCCCATCATTTGGATATTGAAATGTTTATAACATTATTGTTTTTATTAGAAAGATGTTATTACCCTATATTGTAAGGGTTTCCCAGAGTCTTCATCACTGTTTATTAAAATCATATTGCTTGTATTTGCTAGGAGAAATTCATTCATTTAAAGCAACCAAAAAAAAAGAACAACATTTTCCTGATTGACTTAGGAGACCACTGTATTAGAAATCCAGCTTAGTTGAGATAAGGTTTAGGTGATACCCAACTACAATGCATATGAAGGGAGAGTGAGTGTTCTACAAACTCCTTAATCATTCCTATGTAACTGTTTTTCTTTAAAAATTTTTTTTTTAGGTAAAATTAATGTCTCAACATTGATAAACGTAATTTTTTTCCCTTCTCTCTCTAGGTATCAAGAGACAACCACCTAAGAGTTTTATAGCTAAACATGTTTTTAAAATCAGTTTTGATCATGCAAACTGTTTAGTTTTATAGTAAACATAATTCTGCTTTCACAATAATAGTAGAGTTACATTGAGTCCAGCTCAAATCCAGTAATTAACCGAACACTTTTTAAAACCTTCAAATCATTTTTGCCTTCTGGCAAGTTGAACAAGATTTTTCAAATATTTGTCAGATTAAAAACTAGATTTGTTTAAAAAATCTGAATTATAGTACAGCAGTATGTTTTGTTGTTGTTGTTCATATTATTGCATTTTTGGACCACGTTATTCCATCTGTTCCTATGCAAGGATAGTTCATGTTTCCCACCTCGGTATTTCTGATTTCTACTGCTTAAGGTAATAATTTATGATATATAAATCTTGTCTTTGCAATTAAAATGACTGAGCCAGGAAAACTGTGGAAATATTTGTGAAACAAAATACAAAATAAGAGACAGAGAGAACATATGAATTGTTTTTTATTATTCATCAACTTTGGAAAAGTCATTACTGATCAGATTAATGCAAATATATTTTGTCATTTTCTTCATGCATTTATGAATTTTCTAGCATAATACAGGCTGTGATAATTATTTTCTATCATTTATAATATCTATGAAAAGAATCTATTTTTAAATGTTTAAAATACTGTTTCAGTTTGTTATAGTAGTTATATTCCAAATAAATAAAATTCTTGAAAATGTATTAGGCATTATTTTAAATGTGTCACAATGTCAGTTTATTTTCAGTTTTTTTGTTATATTCATATTAAGATTAAACATTTTATTCTATTTTTAAGATTGTTCATAGATTACCTAATTCTATTCAATATCAGATTGTTCATGGAATTAGGTAGTAGAATTAAGAAAGAATCCTGTGGTATTAAAAATTAACTTTGAAGAGTCTACAGCTGAATCACAGATTTGTTTTCTGGGCAGCACAGTAATAATAAAATGTATTGACAGAATTATGATCCATCTAAATTCACATTGTTTCAGCCTTTGAAAGATTTGGTTAAAAATTCAGACTCTAGCTTGCACAGCAGGTACTTTTATTATAGAAATTGTGTATTTTTAAAAAATAAATGAGCCGGGAACTTTTGGGTTTTTTTGTTGTTGTTGTTCACAATTGACATACAGTGATTTAAGCAGGTGAAAGAATTTTTATTGATTTCAAGATTAAGTTTAAACATAGATTCTTACATATGATGGAGTTTTTATTGCTATTTTAAAGATAGGTATTGGGTCAATAATTTTGTATAAACAGATGGTTTCAATTCCCTGAATAACAGAATGCCAGTGGTACTAAGCCACAGTACATGTTGTGTTTCCATTCTAATGTGACATTTTTATTAGACACAGGTCTTAAACAGTGGCATGAGATGATCTTAGTGGCCCCCTTTTCACCATATTTTTTCTTTTTGTTTTAATATTTACCTTTTCCTCTCTTAATGGCATGTTGTCATTTCCTATTCAACGTTCTTGTAAAAGGCTCAAGAGATCTGAGCTTTATGTCAATTATAAACTTCTAACCTTGAAGACAAGCTTTCACACAACAGATAATGGAAGAGAGGTAGACACACTAAAAAGTCTTTCCAAATACTGAGGTTCTTGGAACAAATACTACAGGTTCCATTGCAGCACCTCCAGTTCACTTTAATTATTATTACTATTATAATTATCAATGCTTTTAGATTTGAAGTGTTTATTAAAGGAGATATAAGGCATTTTCTATGAGTGGGTGGCTGTATTTTTTCACGATGTCACCCTGGAGATAGTGCCAAAGCTGTGGATTGCTTATTACACTTCGGTACTGCCAGAGGGAGGAAGACAGATTTAACAAAAGAGAGAGAAAGGGAGAGAGAGAGAGATAATTTGAGTTTTTTGAAATTTTTTTTTACCTTTATGTTTTCCTTTCTTCTTCTGATCATCTCCTCCCTGATGAGGTTTTGAGGGATCAATACATATGTTTACATTTTCCTCGAAGACTCACATTAATATGACTTTTATTCCACCACACACCCCCTTTCTGCCTTTTTAGTATCCTTAATATTGGTAAATCCTGAGATCTCTCTCTCTCCATCTGTCCATAAACTATGACCCGATGGGGAAAGATCCCATTTAGCTCCTGTATTTTTTGTTGGATGTACACTTGTCATAATCCAAAGAAATATCCATGCCACTTACTGCCCGGTGACTATATAAAAAGACTCTCCCTCCTTTTCTTTTTTTGTTAAAATGTCTCTTCTCTCTACCCCTTAATTCAGTGGAGCATATGATTTAAGAACAATGAGCCCTTTTTCCCCCGGCACAAGGGATGAATATTACTTCATGCACCTGAAGGCAGTTGGTGACTCATCCAGTTAAACGTATTATTGCAAATTTGTATATTTAAATTCATATTCAGAGATTCTCTTATTCTGTTGTAAACCCTTTGGCAGGTTCCAACAGCAAGTGTGGCCATTGAGGGAGCATCCGCCCTAAACCGTGTTCGTTGGGCCCAAGCCGGCAAAGAAGTTGCTGTTGGGGACTCGGAAGGCCGTATTTGGGTCTATGACGTTGGAGAGGTACATGTGTATTTGTTTGTGTTGTTGTTATTGTTTTGACTTGTATATCTACTTTAGAGACCTAGTGAAATTATTGGCAAGACCTTGTAGGCCACAAGGACCCTCTATAATATGCTTGCAAATTTCCATTGACTTCAGTGCTAGTTTGGCGAGACTTCTGTAGGGCCTAATTTGATCTTCTGCCTCCATGCACAGGACACTTATGTTAATGATCTGAGCTCCTTTTAGAGTGCTGTAGAATGTCCCATCATCCTGTGATGGAGAGTGGCACTTCCCACTAATTTCATGAGAATGAAAAGTTTAAAGGCCGGGTGCGGTGGCTCACAGCTGTAATCCCAGCCTTTGGGAGGCCGAGGTGGGTGGATCACAAGGTCAGGAGTTCAAGACCAGCCTGGCCAACGTAGTGAAACCCCATCTGTACTAAAAATGCAAAAAGTAGCCAGGCGTGGTGGTGGGCACCTGTAATCCCAGCTACTTGGGAGGCTGAGGCAGGAGAATCACTTGAATCCAGGAGGCAGAGGTTGCAGTGAGCCGAGATTGCGCCATTGCACTCCAGCCTGGGTGGCAGATAGACTCCATCTCAAGAAAAAGGAAGAAAAGTTTGCCAAATACATCATGCTAAAATTGAATTTGGAAATTTTTGTTTACTTGAAAAGTCAAGTTTTGGTTGGTATGTTCAATTAATATATATACTATTTTTCTTTAATTAAACTGTAGCCAATTGAAAATGAGATTAATTAGAATTTTGTGCTGTTCGGTGATATTCAAAATTTCCTGAACATCATGGCATGTAAAAAAGAAAAAAAAAATTACATCTTTTATTTCAGACAAATCTCCTTGAATTTGTATACGATCTTAATTTAATGTTACATTATCAGTCAATTGTACTTAAGATTGTCTATTTATTTTTACTATATGAGAAAGTGTTGACCAAAACCTTCATTTCTGGTGAGATAAAGAATTTTTTCCTTAAAGGAAAAGAAAATATTGAACTTTCAAGCAAAACAAAATAAGAGTGTTAGTAATGCTATTTTGGCATAATATGAATCTAACATTTGCATTCCAGGGGGAAAATATACCACATTTGTATGCATAGCATCCTAGACCTAGAAAGTACTCTGTGAGTGCCTGGTGAATGGGTTTAGCTGATCACACTGAGAAGGGTTCTTTATGGTTTCATCAATCAGCATTCTATAAATTTGGCAACCCTAAATGGTTTGTTCTACAGTGGAACTTTTGATGACATATTTTACACTGCTATATGGTATAGTTGATTATGTTGAAACAAGCTAGATGGTGTTTTTAAAAATTCAGCCAGGGACAAAAACCGAATGACTTTAGAAATGGAAGTTTTCTATTCTGGATGCATAATTCTAAGTAAAAAAAAATCTCTTTCTTTTACTGCATGTTATCTATTTCATTTGACACGCCCTTGACTACTGATACCACAAGCTGAGTTGTTCCAACAGTGACAAAAACTCTGTTAATATTGGCCCCAATGATGAAGATGCAAATGGTCTGGTGACTATCGATATACTTTGGAGTCTTTGGGAAAGAGAATACCCTCTGAGTCGGAAATACCGCCAGTAGTGTTACAGCAGTATTTTTTCTTAAATGAATATTCTTTATGTTTAATGTATCTTTCTCATGGCCTTCATCAAAGTAAAACTAAATGACAATAACAAAAACAGATATTCTTTATTGGTCACTTCCTAAAAAATAAAAAAGAGCAAAGGAGAATGTAAAAAAAAAAAGGCTTTTTTCTCTTTCTGTCTTTTCTTCCTTTCTTCCTTTTCCTTTCCTTTGTTTATAACAAGTGTAGTTGTGGGAGAGAAATAGACATGAAGACATGCTCAGAGACACAATGGCAGAAAATAGATAAAATGTAAAAACTTTTTGCTCTACCTCCTTTGCATATATATAATGTCCCTTAACTTAACTCACTTAAGATTATATACAATATAATTATTTTATCCCTCTTTGTTGTATTCTAAAAGGACTGAAAAACAGAATAGTTTAACAATCTGTTTTATATTTTGAAAGGCCTTTTGAAAAGTCTTTATTTTAACTTAAATATTATATATACACACACTATATATATGCACACACATACATTCATACACAGTCTCTATGCAATAAGGAAACACAACATGACATATATACAGAATTTTCTGTAATAAAAGTGATTTTATAGCTTTTGGACAGAATTACTTGAATATGACATATTTTGTGAGTATATATGATTTTACAAAAGTTGCTTTGGCTGATATGTGGCTGCTAAAATTTCTTTCTAGGATGCTATCATCATTTCTAAATTGTAAAGTGTTGTTATACTCATATTTCTACTATCGTACTGGCAGGTCAGGCTGGTTTTCATTTTTATGTTATTGCCCTTACTTTTCTAAGTGATATTACAGACTATAGAAATGTCTGCAACTATAGGCCAGTCTCGCCTATTGTCTGGAGTCTAGACAGGCTATAGAAAAATCTCTGTGACATATAATAGGCCAAACAATTTGTAGGGTTGTTTATCCCTACAAATTCACTACCAAGAAAAAGAAAGGATATACTATTTGATTGAGAGTAGGTAATATTACAATCTCTAGCCCTTCTCTGAATGACCGGAAATCAGGAAAAGCTTATACACTTGAACAATTCTTTAGGTATTGTTGATCATATACAAAGCAATCCATAGCTCAGAAAAACTCAGACTTAACAAAATAATTGCCTGAACTGTGTTTTTTTTCTAAGTATTTTTATAAATTATATTTATTTGGGGAGAAGGGGAATTTTTATGTTTCTCTCTGTCACCACTAAGCTTTATTCTAAATCGCTGAAGACCTAGTCTGTAGAGGCACCACGTACTAAAAGGAAAAATGACTTCCCTACCTCTGAGGCTTAGCTGCAGCCTGCTTCTGAAAGAGGTAGATCCCTTAAGGGCAAATGCTGCCGTTATTGTGATTACTATAGGATCGTTCACCAGCCCAGAACTGACAGAACATAACTGTGCTTAAAGAGAAGTGTACCCTCTGGACAAGTGCCTTCTCAGTCTTCCAAATCACCTAAACTGTGGAAGGCCAGATGGAATGCTTCACGGCAGGGTGGCCCACTTGGAATTAGAGGCCCTATCTAAGGCTGGTACATGACTGACTGCAGGGAGGATGGTTGAGCAGAGAGCTATTTAAGAAGAAACAAATATGGCATTGAAGACTAAATTGCCAGTAGGCTCTGCCACCATTTACCAATATTCAAAATTGGTTCCCTGGTCCTTATTAAAATGAAACTAGTAACCACGGTCATGCTAGCCTTTAGATAGAAAACCTTGCTTTATAGAACCCTCTAGAAAGAAGACAAAATGCTTTTAGATAGGCTTTGTAATACAATCTGTATTTAAAAGTAGATGGTAGGTTTTATAGAGCACACGGTGTTCGTCCATTTTCCTCAGTACATTGAATAGATGTCTGTGGGAAGACATCTTGCATTCATTCTCCCAGTGTTGATTTGAGGAGACTTCTTTTAAGCTGGGGAGAAAAGAGCGGCCTGTAGGCTAGCTTTTGCCAAGACTCTGTTCCACAAGTGAGGCTGTCTTGAAGAGTATAGGACCTGTGCAATTGCATAGGGCCCCGTGCTTAGGGGAGCCCTGAGTTTGGGTCATTGTCTTACAATTGCTAAAAATTTGTCAAGAAGGAATTCCACATATTCATTTTTCACTGAATCTTGCAAATTATGTAGCCGGTCCTGTCCACTAGAGTGTTACTCTTAGTGCCACTCATGAGGCAAATCAGAAAAAAAAAAAAAAGGCCGTAACCTAGATCATTAGGAAGAAAGAGAAAGCTCTAGAAATGTAGTTAAATGGATGGACACACTACAGTCTTCTCATTACCTATTTCTCTTTTTGTTCTTTTTTTTTTGAGACGGAGTTTTGCTCTTGCCCAGGCTGGAGTGCAATGGCGCACTTCCGCCTCCCAGGTTTAAGCAATTCTCTTGCCTCAGCCTCCCGAGTATCTGGGATTACAGGCACACGCCACCACACCCAACCAATTTTTGTATTTTTAGTAGAGACAGGATTTCGCTATGTTGGCCAGGCTGGTCTGGAACTCCTGACCTCAGGTGATCCACCTGCCTCGGCCTCCCAAAGTACTGAGATTACAGGTGTGAGTCACTGCGCCCGGCCTCATTACCTATTTCTTAAAACTATTTAAAAATGTTTAGTGAGAAGGGCCATGACTCTACCATTATAAACATCAAGGTACATATAGAGCTAAAGCCATGCTGAAGATCCAGTTCACCTCCCACAACTCTGTTTTGATCACATCATAGTTTTACCTGAAAAATGTATTAATAATATAATTTGGGGAAAGATCTCTGAGATGCCTACCCCAGTTAGAGTGGAGTGGGACAGCCTTTCTCTGATCACACCATTCTTGAGATCTCCCTGAAGGGAGACTGCTGTGAGCACTGATGGAAACATCCCCCTTCAAACCCAGGTAGACTTGCCTTCCTGTGAGCTCTGGCACTCCCTGATTAGGGCATTGCAGAAAGGGACTCTGGTGTCACCAGCCACTGACGATCGTCTGTCTCATCTCCTGTCCCAGCTGAGGCTGCAGCTACTGCAGGGAGCCCCAGCTCAGTGCCCCCATGACCATGCCTTCCTCTTATTATGTACACTTATCCTCTATGACTTTTAAGATGATGGCAGAGAGCAGTGGCTTGAATCCAGATTTAGTGATACAATTTATTATGAACTTCTGAAGGGGTAAACATAGGATTGTGTATGAGCTCACTGAAATCACCAGACTGAGTTTGTCCATCTCCCTTTTTTTTTTCTTTTTGTTACATTTAAATGACAAAGACATGAGTAATATCCCACAACCTATTACTCAAGAGGTAAAATATAAAACAGCAATGTTTTCAGGTAGGTCACGTGAGGCTGTGTTTATATAGCTCACATTTTTGGTTGTTTGATTTCAGCATTATATCTGGAAAATACACTGTACACATTTATTTTCACAGATAGGGGTCTATTTTCTTTGCAGAGCAGGTGCTGAACTCCCATTAGCATAAATGGAAGTTATGCGAATCTGAATCTGACAAAAGACAGAGAAGACCCCTTTTTATTATTTGGCTATAATTTTTATTCTATTTGTGCCTTGAAAAGTTAATTTACATAGACAGTGGTTGCATGCACCATTTAAATTTTCTGAGATTCAAAATTAAAAATGAGCCTAGATTCTGAATAAGTTTTGAGAAATCTCCAAACTATGGGATGCAATTTGTTTGTTTTGGATTATAGGAAGGATTCCATGCAATTAAGTGAAACATGGGTAGGATAATAAGTCAAAAATTAACTATTAATATACCTGAAAAGAGAGGTATTATTGGTTTTTTTTTCAAATGGTGTATGAACACACATTTTAAAGAATTAAAAATAAAAATTACTCATTGCCATGGCTCCATTACTGAAGAGCAAGCTTTTCTATGTATATAGAGCTGACTTCAACAGCACATAGGCCAGTATGTATAGAATAATTCATGTGTCCTGATGATTGATAGCCAGCCTATCTACCTGTCTTTCTTGCAGATGTGTTTTATAGAAAGCCTGCCGCCATTGTTAAGGCTTCAGTGCTGTCACACAGATGCGGCTGTCATAAATATCCCCTAACAACTATGTTTGCTGCTTATCTGAATTAGTTAGAATGCTGTTTGCAGCTCCAGTTTTGAAAGAAGCAGTTTATCTTCCACCTCCTATTATTTCTTTTTCCATTAACCTCTTCCAGGGAAGATTTTGTTTTCAGTTGTGATAAATTCACACAGGTTTCAAATCCCTGATTATATTTTACAGTAGTCAAATGATAAAATTACAGAATCATTTTCAGTTCAAAGTAGGATTTGAAGAATAAAATGGCAACTTAAAAACCATGGTTTGAGAGATGGACAAATCTTATCCTAGCTTTATTGATTTGGTATCCTATTCACTAATTACCTAAGAAAATATGCATAAATCTTTAAATTTGAACTCTGAACTTTGGTAGCATTTCAAATAGCTTGTTTGATATGACTATTTGGGGGCCAAAAGAATAGTATTAATTTTATTATAAATTTCAATAAGTATAATACATTTAACATTGGAAATATGGGCCTTGAAAAATTCTTGGAAAAGAAAGATGTGGGTTAACATGAGAGATCAAATGTAACACTGCTAAAAAAGTAAAACATGATTTTAAATGTCCGTTTGAATATATTTTAAAGCCAAAACGAAAAATCAGGAGTGAAAAGTTTATTTGTAACCCCAACAGGAAAAATGGCCTACACAATATATTTTAGAATGATGGTCAAGGTGTTACATGTAAGAACTGTTAATAGGTGCCTCATAAGGTTTCATAGCCAGCAAGAATAAGAATAAAAGAAAAGAGATTCAATGGGCCGTTTTTTTAATGCTTTCAACAGCAGTTTGATGTAGTGGCATCTGATAAACTGGAAGTACTAGGAGCTAAAAAGGGTTTGAGTGACACAAAATAAATACAATACAATGATGATTTTTAAGGGGATCACACTTAGGCAATACTTGTTTACTTTGTGGAACTCCTTCATGTTTTCCAGTAGTATAGGGCCTAGGTCAATTCTCCATAAGCAGCCCATGCCTTGAATATAAATAATTCTCCTCCTTGAGGAAGTGAGTGTACAAAACACAAAACTGAAAAGTTAAACTTGGATTTGAGAGGTTAATTCAAACAAGAGTCCCTTAACCAAAAGAGCTGCATTTGCAATCATCCAGTTTTAATAACTGTGCTTTATGAAGGCTTTTGTCCCATGCACAAGGCAAACCTGATTGCATGGCTGAGTTTTTGCAGCCTCCAGAAGAGCAGAGTTGGTCTCAGCTTAGCAAGATCCAGGTATGATCATCTGAAACACTGGTGTTTCTCATTACATGAGTGTGGCCGTTAATTTCCTAGATTCTTGAAGGCCTTTGCAAGTACTGGCTTATTCTTAGGTGGATAAATAATATTATTTTCTTTAGCTGATACCAAATACTTCCTTTGATTTTCCCTTCATGAAAAAGAAAAGACTTAGGCATAAATTCTTCCAGTGATACCAAACATCCAGAAAAAATGTTAAAATCCAAATGCCTGGTTCTGTCTATAACATCTAGATAGCAGTTGGTGACGTAAGAACAAAGCATCAAGATTTTCAACTAGATTTTTTAGTTTTTACTTGAATTTTTAGTGTTATAGGCACAATGCTGTGCTATTAAGTCAAAGGGCACAAAGATATATTTGCATGGGCAGATTTGGGATGCTAATAAATATAATTAAATAAAATAAGCCTCTTTGAAATAATATATTAATTCATTTGTCATAATAAATTATATGTATTTAAAATTAAATATTTTGGGTAAAATCTATGATTGTAATGTTAGTATTAACTTTATTTCTTCTGGGAAAAGTGCTTAATTTAAAAAAGAAAAGGTGCAATTAATTCCAATTAATGTTATAAGTATTCCTCTTATAGTGTGTGTAATAGCAGTGGCTTTCACTTTGATAATTATATATGTAAAAGACCATGATTAAACTAATTTTTATATAAATAGTATGCTTATTCAGGTAGCATTAGTATATGAAAATGGACTTACAGGATTAATATCTTCTCAAGCAAATGTTTTTTCTGAATTGACAAGAAATACTTATGACTTCATGTATTATGGAGTAGTTGACTCAATGAAAAGAAAGCCCTAATATCTAATACTACAAACAGCAAATTAATGTGTGTATAGTAATTTGCAATATTCAGTGAAGTTCATATATTCTCATTTTGGTGATAAATGATCTATGAATATAAACCTTCTGAAAGAAGAACCAGTTTGTATAATTAATCATCTTCATGATTCTTCTGTGGTTTCAAACTGTCATCTTCAATAGCAGTTTGGATTATGAAGCAGTTGTTAATTATAGTGTTAATTTTTTTATGGCTGACAAAATTGTGTTTGGTTCTATAATTTCAAAATTGCTAAATTTTATCTTGAAAAATTGCTGCTTAGAGCAGTAGCCTCAAATCACAGCTTTAAAAGCTAAATGTGAAGTCTCTCCAATCATCTGTGAATCTAGATTAACCCTGGACTGTATAGAATGGAGTTGTTTCTTACATGTGTATGTGTGCTACTGTTGGCATATCTAAAATATAATACATAATCAAGTATCTGCTTATGCATGTTTCCTGTGTAAATATTTATACACCACGTAGGTTGGACTTGAAAAGTGAGGAAGTGAATGAATCATTATATTTCACTTTCAAGGAAAGCTTACATGAATTTTTGAGAACGTCAGCTATCAGAACATCTTTTAAATTTTAAATTTCACTTAAGAAATATCCAAATTGCTAACATTGTAAAAGCAATTTCATACTTTTAACCTAATAGATAAAACAGTCGCCCATTTCTAAGCTCTTTCTCCTAATAACCAACCAATAGTTTCTTAATATTCAGAATAAATTTTTTATTTGTGTTGGTCTCAGCATTAAGGTCCCTTAGATAGAAAGTGAACATAAATGAATATTTTTAAAGTGAATAAATAAATAAGAAAGTGAAAACCTTCTAGTATGATTTAAAAAAATAAAGTTACCCTTGCGACTTAAAAAAAAATTCAGATTGTCAGCCCTCCCTTGATTATCACATTCCTCAGATTTTTTTTTTTAACCTTTGGAAGACCACATCCACAGAATTGTACACAAAGTGGTTATTTGATGATTGTCTATTAAAACACAATAACCCAGCCTAGCAAAGTACCTGGCACAAAATAGGCACCCAGTAAATATTTGATGGGTGAATGAATGATTCATATGTGAAAATTTGAGGAAAAGGTAAGGGAAAATTTAATTGTTTAGAGCTTTCAGGATGTAGCCTCCAAGTTGGCTACAGATTGATGCACAGGAAAAAAATTACTTAACTGTAGTTGCAGGGAAAATGATATTTAGAAAGTATCTTTAGAAAAGTGTGCCTATCCTTCCCCCCAATCTCTTTCCCAGTTTCCCTCCCTTCCTGTGCTTTTAAAAGTGAGCAGTTGGCCACTAGTGTAATAAAAGCATAACAGTTGATTCAAACAGTTGTCAAACCACTGGAAAAATGCTTCCTTTTCATTGTGCTTTTTTTGGACACTATAGATATGGTAAATCATGAACTGCGTTATAAAAATACCTCTTTTATGCCCAAACATTCCGTAGGAGGGAATGACATTTCTTTTATTACCTTGGTAAATATTTTTAAGGTGTTTAGCAATAAGCCTTCTTTTTGTCAAAACTGCTTAGACGCAGCAGTTGCTAAGAATTTACTAGAAAACCTATAGTTAATAATATCAGGAAAAGAAGGGATATGTGTTTAGTAGCTTATGTGACAGGTGAGCTTGTGTAGCACATGCTTTTGCTTTTTCTTACCATTTTCTTGATCTTTTGTGTTATGGAAAAAGAAGTTATCCATGTTTAGAAAGTTTATTTTTCATTATTGTCCATCAACCAGCGTTTTTAGCATTTTCTCCATCTTTTGGGCAGAGAAATAGATTATTCCAAACAGTAAGGAAAACAATAAGGCTAAAAGATGTCTGAGGAAAGAAGGATGATAAGATTTTAATACAAATGTGAAACAAGACTATTCATCTTTAGGTCTTCGTGAATTAACTCTTTCTTTGGCTATTTGTTGTTGTTGTTGTTGTTGTTGTTTTTCTTCCAAAGGTAAAACCTTCAGAATGTTGTCATGCTTCCTATAATGCTAAATTTTAACATGAAAAATATTTTACATGTTACTTTCTTAAGATAGTGTTTAAGGAGAAGGATATATATTCTTTCTGTATTCGCTGGCTTATTGAAATTGATAGAGACCCATATTTGTTACTATTTACTTTGACTTTTATGTCCTACCTTTATTTCTGTCCTTAATTAGGTGGTAATGGATTTTTTAAAAAGTGTTACTCTTAAAAAAAAAAATGCGGTAAAAGTAAACCACTCCTTTAAAGATATGAGGGAAGAGACCTTTGGCAGAGAGGTGGATGAGGGTTCCCTTAGATGGGATTTCCAGATGAAAAGAAATTCAAAAATAATCAAATACCATCTGTCCACCATAGGTAAGAGTGTTGCTAAATTTTACAAAAATTTTTACCTATTGATTGGTAATAGCAGACTGTGCTGTACAGAGACTAATGTAACTCCTACTTTGTCGACTTCTTTGAAACTGCTCTAAATAAGTTACATACCATATATCTTTTTGTGGTAGAACACTGTAGTATATTTACACCCTCTGCATATTGCATTCTGGTTTGGAATTCTGGTCCGTGGTTTCATCCATTGTTAGCCGTGATGCTAGACTCTCCCGGGAGTTAAATACAGTGGGGCTGTATTTATGTGAAGCGGGTATGCTTGGTCGTTCAGTGGCTGTTTCATTGCATATTACCTCCCACTTTGCTCCCATCTGTGTGTGTGGTAAAGGGAATTGTCCTAAAAAATATAGGCTTCCTCTGAACACAGACGTGTATTTGTATACCAGTAAGTCAACCATCTCCTGAATTTGGGTGCCATTAATAATTGTCCTTTTAAAAAGGCTTTTAGAGCTTAGAGGGGGTTGGCAGTCGTTCTGTGGAAACCAACGTACACTTCTACATTTTCTGTAAATGCTTTAAAAAGTAATGTGTATTAAAGTGAAAGGAAATCTGTAAGATATCTTCTTAATAGAAAAGTTTAATTTTTAGATTAATACAGAGGTGAATTGTCGTGTATCTCTTGGAAATCAATGGTTAACATGATAGTCTCACACACTTTTTAAAATTACTTCATCTAACTGAAAAATTACAAAGAGGCTGATGAGCCACACATCCCATGGAATATTTATCTTGAAACTTAAAGTCCTACTCACTTAATGTATTGGCCATACTTCATGTATGTGAGAAACCAACTGAAATCAGAGTGCTTTTCTAACGTCTTAATTATGCAAGATTTAAAAAAAAAAAAACTAAAGTAAGCAATACCTGAGACAGATATTTTTACTATGAAAAATATTGCTTTGGGGTGGTGAACGTTACTGCAGATAATGCAGCTATTTAAAATTATTATAGCTGCAATTACTAAAAAATGAGGAAGATTTGACTGAGAACTATTCAAAATGGTTATTAGCCATGCGATTATAAAAAGTAACATATGAATGATATTTGCATGTTTAACCTTGGTTATAAAAAGTCATTTGATTTTTTTAACAGCATATACATCAGTTATAAATCCTTACAAGTTTAGGTAAAAATGAAGAATCCCACTGTGGAAAGTGCCACAAGGAAATAGATGGATTAGGATGTATTAGTCACATGTGAAAAATAAAAAATATATAGTGCATGTCTACATATGTGTGTGGATGTGTATAGTTACAATAGTTATATTTTAAACTTGATTTTTAAATGAACAATGGAAAGTAGCAACTCTGAAAGAATTCTTGTGATTTGCAAGAACTCTTTCCCTGTCCCCCATTCATGAAAGTTAGCTATTATTAAAAGCCTGACTACTTAGGAAATTATTTGTGTGAATATTTAAGACATAAAATGTTATAAAATATAAGGTAAACTTCTAAAAAAAGTACAACTCTGAATAGGTAAAAAGAAGAAAGTAGAAGAAAGAGAAGAGGCAAGGAAGCAAGAAAATAAAAAAAATTAGAAGAGAGGAATAAACATTAAGAAGGAAAAACAGCATCATGTATTCAGGGTTTATAATGTACAAGCACTGTGTTAAGCTCATTACATTTTTTGTTTTATTTAATATTCAGTCCTAGAAGATGGATCTTATCATTTATTTCACACAAATTAGGAAGTAAAAAGATAAAGATCAGAAGTGTTAAAACCATACATTCCCTAAAGACACACAGCAAGTTAATGGCAAATTTGGGGGGGGGGGTGGGGGAAAGCAGGATCTGGCTAGTGAAGTGGAAAAAAGTCAACGCTGGCTCCATTCTCAAATGTTATTACTCCACAATCTGTGCCTCCCTTTAGGTATACAGGACAGCCAGGCAAGGCGAGCAAGGGGTTAGACTGGTAAGTTTTTCAGGGGTGAGGTGGGACTGGGTCCAGAGGCAGTCTTCAGTCCACTCAGGCAGAGAGGAGGGGACAGATCCCTGACATGGTCAGAGAAAGAGTGGGGTAGCCTGAGGGGTGGGGCTCTGGGAGGCTAAAACGATACATTTTCGTGAATTTTCCACAATTTTTGCACTTTTGCTTTTGCTTGTTGACCTTTTGTCTTCCAAGAATCTTAGAAGATTTAAAACAATCTTTAGAATCTTTGAGCAGGTGATTCAAAACACATTACCTGTCTGCCCTTCTGTCATGGAATGCTGGCATTTCTCAAAGGGGTGAGGCTTGATTGCCCCATGCTAACAGATGAAAGTTACGTGGTCTTTAGCAAACCATTTAGCTCCCTATACTGTCCTCTCCTACCTGTTAAAGAAAGGTCTATGCCCTGCTTCTTAACATCCTCACATAACAATCAGAATTAATTCCCAAGGAATTTTTTTTAAAAAACAGAAAAATACTGTAAAATGGGTATGTATGCCACAAAACA
Organism: Piliocolobus tephrosceles; assembly: GCF_002776525.5. Classification (NCBI taxonomy): domain Eukaryota; kingdom Metazoa; phylum Chordata; class Mammalia; order Primates; family Cercopithecidae; genus Piliocolobus; species Piliocolobus tephrosceles. The sequence goes on along the minus strand of NC_045441.1, from coordinate 76,108,738 downwards.
TATCATTTTGGGGAGCCTGTTCAATCTGACTGATAATTTAAAGAAAAAGAATGCATGACAATCCATGATGAACTCATAGTACTTCCTTTACTTAGATTACCTTTCTCATGCTCTCCACATCTCTGTTGATGAATGGGTCAGACATCATCATCCCTACTTTACAAATGAGGCAATGAGAAGGTAAGTGCCTGACCTTTGCCAGCAACCAAGATGAGAACAGCACTTGAGTCTCCTGTCCAAATCGGAGGTTCATTTTACCTCTTTCTTATGTCCAAATTGATACCTCAGTGACTACCTTTGCCCTTAGTTTCAATGGCTATAAAAATAGGATCATATCATATCTATAAAAGGTGATGTCTTGGCTAGGCGCGGTGACTCACGCCTGTAATCCCAGCACTTTGGGAGGCCAAGATGGGCAGATCACTTGAGGTCAGGAGTTCGAGACCAGCCTGGTCAACATGGTGAAACCCCACCTCTACTAAAAATACAAAACAAATTAGCTGAGTGTGGTGGTGCATGCCAGTAATGGCAGCTACTTGGGTGACTGAGACAGGAGAATAACTTGAACCCAGGAGGTTGCAGTGAGCCAAGATCACGCCACTGCACTTCAGCCTGGGCGACATCTCAAAAAAAAAAAAAAAAAAAAAAAAGAAAGTGATCTCTCTTAGAGTTAAGATTTTATTATCTCAGGAATCTGAACCTCGAGTGCTTTGGCATGAAAGTGCTTTATATGTTTAGCAAAAAATTAGAAAACAGTCATTGAATCAGGAGAGATGGACTGGCTGTTGGTGAACTCAGTCGATGAAGCAGTTGGAATATCTGAGTCATCCCTAACCTATGATGCAGACTTCATCAGAGATGAATCTAGAGGCAGAAAATGTTTCCAGATCCACTTTGACTTAGAACAATGCTGGGCAATTTTTGAAGTTGTTGGGTTTTTTTTTGTTGTTGTTTTTTGTTTTCCAATGGTGTTCCCTTAACTGTACATTTTTAATTGGTCAAAATAACTTACAAATTTTTTTCCTATCACAAACGTAAATTGTTTGGAAATTATTCTAAGCTATTATTCTCAGAGAAAAAAAAATCCATAGTGATGCTCTAGATTTAGCCTTTAATGCCTTAATAGAAACTTGAAGAGATGCTGAAGCAATGTTATTAACATGCCATTTGCCTCCCTGTTACTTGCTTGACACACAACAGATAACAGGAAATGTTACAGTTGTCACTGAAGGAAGGTAAATTTTAGGCTATTCATATTTTAATGTCAGTGAAGTTTTTTTTTGCCAGTATTCACACAGTTTGACCTGCAAAAAACATAATTAATTTTTGTCAGTATTTCATAGTCATCATATTCCAAAACAATTCACTATTGTATCTTTAATTCAAACACAGTGCCTGACATATAATTGGTACTCAATCAATGCTGATTGAATGAGTATTGAATAAATTTATATGCAAGGTAGGACATGAGATCAGTCTGTTCTGTAAGAAACATGAACAAAGATTTTTCCTATTTAATGATTAAGATAGTATGGGATTTAAAAATCTCTTAGAGAAAATCATAAACGCATTTATGTTCTTCAGCCTCCTTTCTAGCCATTTCTAATCAGAGAGTACCAGGTGAGAAGAGCCAGGAACTACCAAGGGTAGGAAGGGCAGTTCTGTCCAAACGGATGCTGTTTACAGTCATGGAAACAGCAAAGTGAAAAGAGTGGCCCTCTTGTTTGTTGGGACACCTGTTTGGTTTTACCTACAAGTAATTCTAATGTCAAAAATTATTACTTTGGGTGTAGAAATAGCCTGTGAATACACATTCACACGTTCAAGCTAAGATTACACTTAAAGTACTTCCTGATGGTGATATTTAATTCTAAAAATGGGGCAGTCTGCAGTTCACTTTCTAAATCTAGCATTATGATCACCTTGGGTTATTTTTACAGTCAGCAAGATGAAAAGTGTAATAGGATGAGGTAGATAAATTGATTTCAAGTTTCTAGAAGGAATTGTGTTTTCATCATGTTCTACTCTAGAATTTTTGTGAACCAAGAAAATAAATATTTCTGTGAAAATTATAATACCATAAAGAGGAAAAGACTTGACAAAACAAATATCCCTAAAAGACAAACTTCAAACATTTTGCCAATCTAAATGAAACTTCAGCAGATCAGAAAGAGGACAAGATGTGTTAGATTACTGTGACACTTTTGGGTGAATCTATATTTCTAAGGGCATGTGTTAGTATTACAGCACTGTTACTCCCACCCCCATAAAGAAAGTCACATACAGTTCACTTGCTGGTTTATGTTTTGTGTGTTTAAAAGAAACATTTACATTTGATAAAATTCAATTTTGAGAAGTTAGTTATGTAATTTTTGAGATGTGCAATTTTATATAGTGCAAATGTTCTAAACTGTATCTAGACATTTATTCAAACCTTAATGTTCCATAATCTTTATTATGGAATTTTGAACAGTCTTGCCATGACTACTATGTGAAACTATGTAAATACATTTACCTATTTTATTGTTATACACATTGCTATCAATAAAATATTGCATAGGTCATCATATATTAACTTAAATTTGTACCATTTTAATTAATAATATAGCTTTATGTTTGGAAATGAAACTCAGCTCTTTATGAGCAAGGTACTGTTGCTCATATTGAGCAACAGTATTTTTGAGACCTGTTTTTTCCTCCAATATTTAAAGTTATATGAAGTTATGGGGCATTTCAGCTTTAGTTTCTTACTTTATATGGGAAAAAGTTATAAATGTGTTGTCATGATTAGGCTTTTGTCTCTTCTTGGGCTTTTGTTTCATGGTTATTTTTGGAAAGGCTTGCTCAGTTGTTGGAAGAGAGAAAAGAAATAGTGGTCCTATTCTTTTACGTAAATGTGATACCAACCCTTTGCTGGTTATGTTTTTTGTGAGCTTGTTTTTATCATACACTTTGGGGGCCTCATTTCCCAGGTACAGTATTTTCTAAAATTGAAGAGAAAAATGAAGAATCGTGGAATACAGGATAAGAGCCCAAAGTAGGGAAAACAGACTGAGCAAAAAGTTATCAGCATCATTCAAGACTATTGTGAACTTGCGTTATTGCCTACAAAGAAATTTGGATTCATTTCAATAACTGTAGTAGCATTTAACCATTCAGAAACTCATTCATGTGACCAAGTAAGAATTCTTATTGGTACTGCACTTCGCAAAATAAGTCAAAGAACTTAACTTTCCTTGCCTGTATGTAATTTCCAGAATTATATACTTGAAACATTTAGCCTTAATACCAGAACACTAATTTAAGAATATACTTTGCATAATGAAGTTGCCACTTTCCAATAAGTTTTCTTGGACAGATAGTATTTGAGTATATTATCCTTGTAATAAAAATTTTAAGTTCTAATCATTTGGCTCTGTGTGGTGAGAAATTTTCCAGCTGCAGAAGCAATCTCAAAGCTTAGGTTTACTTGCTTCCTCTTTCTTCATTAAAAAGTATATTAATTGAGATGCCTGTGTGTTCTTAATGTTTATGGAATATGTGGATAATGTACTGTTGCACTAGTACCTATGGTTGAATTACACTATATTATAGGGTAAAACTCCAAGAAAATGCGTCTAAAATCTAAATCAATTTTATTCTCTGTGAAAAGCATTCAGACTTCTACGAAATCCTGTTTCTCATCCTTAAATATTCTATCCCAGATACTTGCATGATATTTTTAAGCAATTTATTTTTGGATGCTATGTGGAGGAAACATTATCCTTTAGAACCACTAACACAAATTCATAGATTCAGTTTGCATTGGAAGAGGCATTAATTTCCTCCTCACTGAGTTGTACTCAGAAGATATTTTGGAAATTTTATAAATCCCCTTTTTGATGAATCAGTATAGCATACTGGCTAGGGATGCTCATAATGGAACCAGATTCCATTGACACTGATATTTGTGCTGGGCGCGGTGGCTCACGCCTGTAATCCCAGCACTTTGGGAGGCTGAGGCAGGCGGATCACGAGGTCAGGAGATCGAGACTATCCTGGCTAACACGGTGAAACCCTGTCTCTACTGAAAATACAAAAAAATTAGCCGGGCGTGGTGGCGGGCTCCTGTATGTAGTCCCAGCTACTCGGGAGGCTGAGGCAGGAGAATCGCTTGAACCCGGGAGGCGGAGCTTGAAGTGAGCCGAGATTGCGCCACTGCACTCCAGCCTGGGAGACAGAGCGAGACTGTCTCAGAAAACAAAAACAAAAACAAAAACAAAAAGACACTGATATTTGCTAGCTATGCAACCTTAGTAAGATTATTTAATCTTTGTGTGCCTCTGATTTAGGAATATGAGGCACAATAGGATTGTTATGATGAATGAGTTAATACATGTAATGTGCTTAGAACAGAACTCTCGGTAAATAATAGCTACTAGTACTATTATTCATAGTTATCATCATATAAATCTTACTGGAAAGGCCTAAGTACTATTTCATAGGAGGAATATTTCTTTGTATATATAAGCTATTCTTTTGCCTTCATACTGCCCCATCAGCAACACTTTAGAAAAAGGATTAATACCATTGACTAGGAATAAAATATACAGTTATTTGAAAATCTTGGTCAATAATGCAGTTTTTATTTGCTGTGTTCACTGTAAGTCTGCTCTTCTTATGAAAGAATTTCATTACTAAAAGCACTTTAATGTGGCTACTGTAACTGTATAGTTTACATAGGCTTTAAAATTTTATAAATTCTGTGAGTGCTTTTGCTTCCAAGAGTGACATGGTTCTCTTGTTAAACAGCAACACCTCAGGCCCTGCTTGATCCAAAGAAGAATATTTGATTTCCTTTACATTCCAAGGGAAATATCTGCTTTGGAGGGGGTGAGGGCAAAGGGATAGTCATTCAGGCTTCAGGGCTTTCAGACAGGGAAGATAACTTGTTCATCATTTCTCCATTGATTTGCTTTGCAGCTTGCAGTTCCCCACAATGATGAATGGACCCGATTTGCCAGGACCCTTGTGGAGATTCGCGCTAACAGAGCTGATAGCGAGGAGGAAGGCACTGTTGAGTTATCTGCCTAGTGGAAATGAGCCACCCCCACTGCAGCCCCCACCTTTGTGTCCTAGAGCTCAGCGTCTGCAGTCAAGTCTGTTGTATTCGGTGTCCATTCAGTATCAGTACTGCTGTGACATTTTGGGTGCCATATTGTGCCAGCTTTGCTCCAAGCATTCTAAATGTGTCCCACCATGCTTTCCACTGACCCAAAATTCACCAGAGCATTTCTATCTTTATATTTCTGTCTCAAAAATGAAGGGGAGGGGGTTTATGGGTTAAGTTGCTGCCTTTTAACTACTTAGTAGCTGTATTTAATAGCTGGAAACCTCTGGTTAAATTTGTGCTTACATGCACTCCTGGCATAGTCCTATTAAATCCATATGAAGCCAGATATGATTGGGTGCAGATGTGGTGTGCCTCATGTTATGGTACAGGGCCAAAGACTTGAGATGTGGTGTTTTACATGGTGACTCACATTATGAATGGATTTGCTAGAAGAACATTGCTGCTCCTTATTTATTGTAGTGTGCTGCATGGAACGTATTTATTTGAAAGCATTAAAATAAACGATCCTAGAGCATGTGCATAATGAGAGGACTGTATTCTCTCTATTGCTGTTGAGGTTACATTAAGTTCCAAATAACAATTACAGTATGCCAGTTCCACTGAAGACATGAAATCTTTAGAGGTTTGTTGCAGTAAACGAAATGAATTTTAATGCCTATTATTTCTAGGTACTTTAACAATATTTCAAATATCATTGACCACTAATACTTGTCATTGAAACTAACACAGTCTGACAAAAGTCTATGGTTCCTACATATGACATCAGTGTTGCCAATAAAATGTTTCAAACCAGGTCTGCACCAGTGTAAGTAAATCCTTTGCTTGGGGAAAACTTGACTGGAATTCTGCTGTGACAAGAGGTGGGAGTGATACGTTAGAGCCATGTTAAAGACCGATCATGAATTTATTTGAGCAGCCAACCTGGCCGGACTTAAACCAAGACTCCTAGTTTTATTTTTATGAGGGAATGTGTGTGGTTTTGTGGAAAGCTCCTCCTTCTCACCTTTACCAAAGCCACCCTTGCCCAAAGACAGTTGTTGGAGTAAGAAAGGTAGGTTAAGATGAACAAATACCAAATGTCCTACACATATCTTTTTAAAAACAATTTGCACCAGAAAAAATGATGTTTATTACTATTGGACTAGGAAATATGTCTATAAACAACTTTAATAAACTTTTTTTTCAAAAGGTCATTTTATGCCCAGGGAAAATGAAAACAAATAGCAGTTGAGTCATGAAAAACATTCGAAGACAGGCTTTGGCTTTTTAGGAAGGGAATTTCCATTAGGGCTTTGTTGGTAGGGATTCCTTGAACTGTACGGTTTCTATTATTTTTAAAATAGTGTTATTCCTTTTCTCCAAGTATCCTACAATATTTAGATATTGAAATCCTGTGTAAACAATAAAAATTTTATAGATAACGGCCGGGCGCGGTGGCTCAAGCCTGTAATCCCAGCACTTTGGGAGGCCGAGACGGGCGGATCACGAGGTCAGGAGATCGAGACCATCTTGGCTAACACGGTGAAACCCCGTCTCTACTAAAAATACAAAAACTAGCTGGGCGAGGTGGCGGGCGCCTGTAGTCCCAACTACTCAGGAGGCTGAGGCAGGAGAATGGCGTAAACCCGGGAGGCGGAACTTGCAGTGAGCTGAGATCTGGCCACTGCACTCCAGCCTGGGTGACAGAGCGAGACTCTGTCTCAAAAAAAAAAAAAAAATTTATAGATAACAAATGAGTATCTGAAATAGGTTTAAAAGCATTTGAATGAAAAGTACTGGGAAAAAAATTTTCACAGTCATACAGTAAAGTACCTAAGAATAAAAATTCAAAACCCGTGAGTTATTATGATAGACCAAATTGAATGATTCAGTGAGTGATGATGTGAAAAGTACAAAGACCTGAGTCACTTATATTAGGCACACAAAATGTTACAATAACATGTGTTCTTATATATCCCACTGTGGTAGCTGGTCTCCAAGGCAGTTCCCAATTCTTGTGCAGGCCATCCCATGTTGAATCTGGGCTGACCTTATGTGACTGATACAATGCCAGGAAGTGATGCTACATGGTTTCCATTATGTCTTAGTTAATTCAGACTGCTACGTGGTTTCCAGGATGTCTTGGTTAATTCAGACTGCTATAACAGAATGCTGTGGTATTCAGACTGAGTGGCTTAAGCAACAGAACTTTATTTCTCACAGTTCTGGAAGCTGGGAAATCCAAGGTCAAGATGCTGGCAGATCTGATATCTGGTGAAGGCCATCTGCTTAGGTTGCAGATGGCTGTCTTCTCATTGAATCCTCACATGGTGAGGAGAGAGAGATGATCTCTTTCATGTCATTACTTATAGGGCACTCATCACATTTATGTGGGCTCCACCCTCATGACCCAATTATCTCCCAAAGGCCCACCTCCAAAAATTGTCACATTGAAAATTTAGGCTTCAACATATGAATTTGGGAGTGAGCATAAACATTCAGTCCACAGCCCAGGGCAAGGTTATAAGAAGACATATATCCTCCATCTAGGTTTTTTGGCACAAACAATCTTGGTCCCTGAGCTACTATGTAAGAAGTACAACTATCCTGAGACCTCCAGGCCACACAGAAGCTGACCATGGAGTGGTCATGTGGATATAAAGAGAAATATACAGCCAGTCCATAGCCATTTAAGTCACCCCAGCTAATGTCCCAGACGAAATGTGGTAGCCAGAAAGATGTGCCTTTCAGATTTCCTATTACAGAGAACATGGTTGAATGACAGTTATGCTGCTTTGTTTTGAAACCCATCACCAAGTTTGACCAAGGTCATGCTTCCTGCATGCTCTTGCCAGCCAAGACTAAGTATGGCAAAGATCCTAAGGTTGGCCTGTATCTAGGAGACATAAGACTTCTTTAAAGTAACTTTGGCTCTAGGACTTTATGTCAGCATTGCTAAAACTTTCTCAGAACTGTACTTCAATCTAAGACTAGACAACTTTCTTCCCTCCCTCCCTCCCATCTTTCCTTCCTTCTTTCCTTCCTTCCTTCCTGCCTTCCTTCCTTCCTTCCTTCCTGCCTTCCTGCCTTCTTCTCCTCCCTTTCCCTCTCTCTTTCTTGAGGCCTGACAAACATCACTGTCTGATGGCTATCCAGCCTAAGCTGGCGAGGGATATCTTAAGCCTTACAAAAGAACAAAGAAACTATACCACAAAAGAATTGCAAGAAATAGTGTGTGCCATTAGGAGCCCAGGGAGTAGCACTGGGATTGGATTTTGAGGTGTTTGATCAAGGGAACCAGAATGTTGATTAGATAAGGAATAATTCATTGACTTTGAGGGTTGTGTGTGTGTGTGTGTGTGTGTGTGTGTGTGTGTAAGGAAGAGGGAAGCTATATGACTTTATACTCTGGCACAGAGCCTAAGGAATAGGGTCACTCTTAGAAGTCTGAAGAAGCTATAGCTTACATTCATTAGAGTGAAAATGCCTGAGTTGCCCTGGTAGATAGTACAGGAAGGAATAAAGAGGTTGAAGGAAATGGATATGTTAGAATAGATACATTATTTAAGTTCAGAAGACACACTCAAGGGTTATGTTACATAGGAACACCCAGAGAACACACCCTTCAAAACCATTAGCAATGAGCTGGTGAGAGAGGCATTGGCATCTCTAGAATGTTTAGCAGTAGCTTTCCTTTGTGGGTCAGGGCTGATGGTAGGAGAGGCAGTCACAGAGTGGGGCTTGCTAATATCCATGGGGATGATGAGACCCCGGAGTAATAGTGGCTAGGTGGTGGCAGTTAACCACCAGAAGTCAGGAAGCCACAACTGCCATAATGACCAGCTAGATCAGAGAAGCAGCCAAGAAGGCTTTACCCATAGGAAGTTGTGGGAGTAATTAAAAGAACATGGCATCCCTAGTGGCAAAATAGACAGGCAGCCAAAAGGGTGTTGCTTAACTTCTATGACCAAAAACATAGAGGCAAGAATGGAGAAGCAGGAGACTGAAGACTATTACCTCAATAAAAAGCCACACACCTCTGCTCACTGTCCAGTCCAGTGCTGAGCCAGTTTTCCAGTCCAGAACCCATTGACTGAAGATTGCTAGGAGGTTGCTAGAAGGGAGGACACCAGGAGGGAGGACACCACTGCTAACATCTATTGTGATGATCTCCCCGGTCCTTCCCCAAAAGGACTTATGGGCATTTATTCAGGTGAACATACAATGCAGAAAGAAACAAATCAACATTTGAAGACTATTGGGTACACTATCTGAGTTCACATTGAAATGTTATGGGAGTGGTGACTTACGGCAACAAGGTAATGTAATGGAGTGTTTACTAAAGTCTAGGTCTCAGTGGGCTCATTGGGTCTATGGACACACACAGTGGGTCATTCCATCATTCCTCCAATCCTTGAGTGTTCAATTAGAATTGATATATTTACATCAGGTACTTGGCCTCTGCGATAAGAGCTCTCAAGGAAGGAAGGGCCAAATGGAGACCTCTGAAATTGCCACATTCCCATCTTCCCCTGCCAAGATAGCAAATACAAAGTATTACATCTCAGAGTAGAGCTAGGAGGATGGCAGAGATTGGTGCCACTCTTAAAGTCCTAAAAGATATAGAGTGGTGTTCCCTACAATATATCTGTTTAATAACCCAGTATGCCCCCTTTATAAATTAAATGGATCTTGGAGAATAACTGATGAGTACTGCAAGCTCAACTAAGTAAGATCACTGATCACAGCTGCCGTGCTAGATGTGGTGTCATTCCTAGAACAGATTAATAAGGCTTCTGGTACATGGTATGTGGCCATTGATGGATGAATGCATTCTTTTTCATTCCACCTATAAAAGAAGATCAGAAACAGTTTACACTCATGAGGAAGAACTATTTTAATTTATAATTTTGCCTCAGGGCTATGCTAATGTCTCTGTCTGTAATACTCCAAAGATGCCTAGACAGCTTGATCATCCACAGGATGTTACACTGATCCATTACATCAATGGCATCACACAGATTGTGCAGAATAAGCAAGAATTAACTAATGTACCAGAAGCCTCGGTAAGATATATGCACTCCAGATGGTGGAGAATAAATTCAAGGAAGATTTAAGGACTTGCTACTTCAGTGGAGCTTTTTGGAATCTCCCGAATGTTTAAGAGCATGCTGGGCTATCCCCTCCAAAGTAAAATAAAAACTGCTGAAGCTTAGAGCCCCCATCACAAAGAAGGAAGCACAGCACCTGGTAAGCCTCTTTGGTTTTTGAAGTTAACATATTCCATATCTAAGAATACTGCTCTGGTGCATCTACTAATTGGCATGCACAGTTTTTGGTGAGACTCAGAATGGGAAAGGACTTTGCAGCAGGTCAAACTGTAGTGCTAAGAGCTCTGCTGCAAGGGCCATAAAATCAGCAGAGGCTATGATATCAGTGGTGTCAATGGTGGGAAAAGATGTGGCATAGAATTTTTGGCAATTCCCAGCTGGAAAATTATAGTAGTGGCCCATGGGATTCTAGAGGAAGACCATGCCATCTGAAGCAAAAACAGCACATGGCATATTAGCGAATCCTGGTAGAAATGAAGTTCTTCACCATGCGATATAAACTTTACGCATCCAAACAGCCCATTATAAGTTGAGCCCTGTCAGCTATACCAAGTCATAAAGTTGGATAGACCTAAAAGAAACCTCTTATAAGATAGAAACTGTGCATTGGGATGTACAGAACCAAGGGCTCTGAACATAAGTAAGCTGCATAAGCAAGTAGCTCAGAAACCCATTATCACCCAACAGGATTTTACCAGCACACCTCCTCCATGCTTGCATACATGGCCATATGTGGGGAGGGTGAGTTCTGTGCGAACAGCTGAAAGAAGAGGAAAAGGTTAGAGTTTGGTTTACATATGGGTTTGTTCAGTTTGTGGGTACAGGTGGTAAATGGATTACAGCTAACTACTTTATACCACATTCGGGATGAAACTTGAAAGACAGTAAAGAGGGAAAAGCTTTTCAATGGACAGAGCTGTGAGTTGAGCACCCAGTTATCTCCTTTGTGTGAAAGAAGAGGTGGCCAGAAGTAAGTTTATATTCGAATTAGCAATTTAACCCAAGCCATCATTATGTCTGTCATGACTCTTGTAGTAGCCTCCTAACTGGTCTCCCTGTGTCCACCTTTGACCCCTTCAATCTCGTCTCAGCATAACCACCTAAGTGGTATTGTTAGAACATTTAACTCATCTATTCAGAGCATACCAATGGCTTTCACATCACTTGCAATAAAAGTCAAAATCCTTATAGTGGCCCATAGGCTTTATATGGATTTTTTAAAATTTTTATTGTATTTGGTTTTATTTATTTATTTTTTTTGAAATGAAGTCTCACTCTGTCACCCAGGCTGGAGTGCAGTGGCATGATCTTAGCTCACTCTAACCTCCGCCTCCTGGATTCAAGCGATTCTCCTGCCTCAGCCTCCCGAGTAGCTGGGATTACAGGCATATACCACCACACTAGGCTAATTTTTTGTGTTTTTAGTAGAGATGAGGTTTTACCGTGTTAGCAAGGATGGTCTGGATCTCCTGACCTCGTGATCCTCCCGCCTCAACCTCCCAAAGTGCTGGGATTACAGGCGTGAGCCACCGCACCAGGGCTCTATGTGGATTTTAGTGACTCCACAACTTCTCTGATATTTGGTATTGTAGGTCTTTTTATTTTAGCTATTTTGGTGAGTATGAAATGGTATCTGATTTGTTTTTCTAAGACCACCAGAGTGGGCACAAAAGAACCAGCGAGTAGGCAAGGCTAAAAGCAAAACTGCAAATTTATTCTTTGGTCATCTAGCTTCAGGGACCGGAGCTGGGGGGGTGGGGGGTGGAGTTTCTAATACAGTCCCCACAAGAGTGGGGGCTGAGAAAGCCCACCCCTGGCGCATCTGCTGGGAGTGACTTTTTTAGCAGTGGGAGGGCAATAGGCGGGGCACGGGCACGTCGGGGGAGGGGGTGTGCTCCGCAGGTGCCACCAGGTAAATCTTGGTCTCCTCGGATTGACATCACCTGGTGCATGCCTGATTAATCTGCACCTTCCCGGGCGTCAGCTGCATTCTCGCACACGGGAAGAGTTGGTGGTGAAGAAGAACCCGGAAGTGCACCATCCTGCCTCCGTTCGTCCAAACAGTATGTAACTGTAGTTTTAGTTTGCATATACTTGCTGACTAATGATTTTGAGCACCTTTCATGTGATTATTGGCCACATTTAATATTATATTATTTCTTCTTTTTGTAAAATATCCCTTCGAGTATCTTGGCCACATCTTGGCCACTTTAAAATTATTTCTTTTTATTGTTAATCAGATAATATTTTTAAAAATTAATTTAGAAGAGTTTTTTTTATATATTCTGCTTTTAAAAATTATTACTTTAGAGGAGTTCTTTATGTATTCTGGATATAATTCCTTTGCCAGATATGTTTGTTACAAACATTTTTCCCAGTATATGCTTTAGAACTTCATTTCCTTAATATAATATTTTGATATGCAAAAATTTTAAATTTTGTTGAGGTCTATTGTATCCATTTTTATCTTTTATACTAAGTATTATATCATACCTTCTAGTAAATCTTTGCCACAGGTTACAAAAATATTGTCTCATGTTTTCTTTTGGATATTTTATTGTTTTAGCTTTTACCTTTAGGTCGATGATGGTTCTTAAATTAATTTTTGTGTATGAAATGAGATAGTGGTAAACATTATTTTTTAAACATATGGATAACCAGCTGTTTTGGCAATATTTTCTGAAGAGATTATTTTCTTTTTGTTCATTAAATTAAATTAGCATTCTTGGAAAGACAATTGACCATATATATATAGGCATATTTATGGATCCTTTATTCTGTTTCATTAGTTGATTTACATATTCTTACATGATATCACACTGTCTTGGTTGCAATAGCTGTATATTAATTCTTGAAATCAAGTGGTGTAAGTACTCCAACTTTGTTACTCATTTTGAAAGATTATTTTAACTATTCTAGGTCTTTTGTGTTTGCACATGAATTTTAGAATGACTGTGGAATTCTTTTAAAAAAACATACTGCTTGGAATTTCTTTGGAATTTCACAGAATCTGTATATTTGGGGCAATGCCATCCAAGAACAGGATATAACTTTCTACTTATTGGGTCTTCTTTAATAGAGTTCACCAATAGGTTGTGCAAACATTTTTTTTCAATTTGTTCCTAGATAACAACTAATTTTTTATTCTATTGTAAATATTATTGTTATTTTTTCAATTTTTTTACAAAACTTTTTACTAGTTTGTAGAAATACATTTAGTTTTGTATATTGATGTTATATTTTGCAACCTTGCTAAATTTTGCAACCTTGCTAAATATACTTATTACTTGTAGATTTTTTAGATATAATTGGTTAATAAATACACAATTATGCCACCTGGAAATAATGAAGTTTAATTGTTCCTTTCCAATCTTATCTTTTTTCCTGTTTCTTTTCTTCTTTTTTCTTTTTTCTTTTTTTTTTTTTTTTTTTTGCCTTACAGTATTCACTAGGAAAGGCTTTATCATGAGTAGATGCTGAATTTTATCATATGCCTCTTTTCTGCATCTATTGACATGGTCACATAATTTTTATCCTTTATGTTGATAATGTGAATTATACTGGTTGACATTTTTTAATGGTAATCCAACTTTGAGATAAAATCGTTTGGTCAACATGTATTAGTCTTTTAACATATTGCTAAGCTTTATTTGCTAGTAATTTCTTAAGGGTTTTCCCATAATTGTTCCTTGTGAATATTGATCTATAATTTTCTATTGTAATGTCTTTGTCAGGTTTTAGTAACATGATTATGCTTACATGAGGAGTTGGGAAGTGTTCTGACCTCCTCTATTTTGTGAAGACATTTACATTGGTATTACTTCTTTCTTAAATGTTTGATAGAATTTACTACTGAAGCCATCTAGCCCTTGAGTTATTTGTAGAAACGTTTTTGGTAACAAGTGCATTTGTTTAATAGAAATAGGGGATTCTGATTTTCTATTTCATTTTGGTTCCATTTTGGTAAGTTGTTTTTCACAAGCTGTATTTTTCAAGAAATGCATCCATTTCATTTGTCAAATGTATCCATATAAAGCTGTTCATACTATTCTCTTATTACCCTATAATGTACATAGAATCATAATGACATCTCTTTAAGTTCCTGATGTTGCTAAATTATGTATGTTTTCTTTAAAAAAAAAAAAAAGGTCTTGCTAGGAGAGTTATTTTATTAATTTGTTCAAAGAACCAGCTTTTTAAATTGTTAATTTTCTTTATTGTTTATTCACTTTTTCTTCTTTCCACTTTGGGATTAATTTGCTTTTTTTTTTTTTTTTTTTTTTTCCTTCCTGAAATAGAAATTTAGATCATTGATGTAACACTTTTTTCTAATATAAGCCTTTGAAGTTATAAAAATTCCTCTTAGGCTGGGCACAGTGGCTCACACCTGTAATCCCACCACTTTGGGAGGCCAAGGCGGGTGGATCACCTGAGGTCAGGAGTTCGAGACCAGCCTGGCCAACATGGTGAAACCCCGTCTCTACTAAAAATACAAAAAATTAGCCAGATGTGGTGGCGGGCGCCTATAATCCCAGATACTTGGGAGGCTTAGGCAGGAGAATCGCTTCAACTCAGGAAGCGGAGGCTGCAGTGAGCCAAGATCACGCCATTGTGCTCAGGCCTGCGCAACAAGAGTGAAACCCTGTCTCAAAAAAAAAAAAAAAAAAAAAAATCCCTCTTAATACTGCTTTTACTGTATTCCACAAATTTTGCAACAGATTTTATTATTATTCTGTTCACAATATTTTCTAATTTCCATTGTAGTATATTATTTGACCTATGAGTTCTTCAGAAGTGTTTTGTTTAACTTCCAAATATTTTGAAAGTTTTCCAGAAAGCTTTGTTTTTATTTATAGATGATTCTGCTTAGTGAGAAAACATATATAATATGAAATACCCTGTATTTCAAATGCTTTTACATTTATTAAGAGTTCTTTTATGACTTAGCATATGGACAACTTGCTGAATGTTTCATGTATACTTAAATAGAATATGAATTCTTCAGATCATAAGTATGTGGTTCTATAAATTTTTTTTATTTCCTGTGCATTCTGTCAATTATTGAGAAGGTGATGTTGAAATACAAACTACAGTTGTGAATTTGTCTATTTGATCTTTGATCTTTTAGTTCTCTCCATTTTCCATTCATACTTTTTTTTTTTTTTTTTTTTTTTTTACAGAGTCTCACTTTGTAGCCCAAGCTGGAGTGCACTGACATGATCTTGGCTCACTGAAACCTCTGTCTCCCAGGTTCAAGTCATTCTCATGCCTTAGCCTCCCGAGAAGCTGAGATTACAGGTGCCCACCACCATACCTGGCTAATATTTGTATTTTTTTTCAGTAGAGACAGGGTTTCATCATGTTGGCCAGGCTGGTCTCAAACTCCTGACCTCAAGTGATCCGCCCACCTCAGCCTCCCAAATTGCTGGGATTACAGACGTGAGCGACTGCACCTAGTCAATTTTTCATTCATACGTTTTGAAGGTCTGTTACTAGATACATACTTATTAGGTTATTATATCTCCCTGATAAATTGATTATTATTATGAAATCACCCTCTGGTGTCCATTCATTTCAGCCTGAAGGACTTGCTCTAGCATTTATTGTAGCACAGGTTAGGGAAAAGTTTGTTTATGCTTATCTAGGAATATCATAATTTCTTCTTCTTGTTTTTTTTTTTTTTTTTTGAAACAGAGCCTCGCTCTATTGCCCAGGCTAGAGTGCAGTGGTACGATCTCAGCTCACTGCAACCTCTGCCTCCCAGGTTCAAGGGATTCTCCTGCCTCAGCCTCCCGAGTAGCTAGGATTACAGGTGTGTACCACCACACTCAGCTAATTTTTGTATTTTTAGTAGAGACAGGGTTTTACCATGTTAGTCAGGCTGCTCTCAATCTCCTGACCTCGTGATCCACCCACCTCGGCCTCCCAAAGTGCTGGGATCACAGGCGTGAGCCACCATGCCTGGCCTTTTTCATTTTTGAGGAATGATTTTATCAGTTTTCATTGACAGGTTTTTTTTTTTTTTTGGTTTTTTGGACTACTTTGAATATCTCATCCCATTGCCTTCTGGCCTCAATGATTTCTGACAAAATCAACTATTAATCTTATTGAGGATCCCTTGTATGTGATGAGTTGCTTCTCTCTTGCTGCCTTTTCCCCAATTTTTATGCTTTTCATTTCTTTTACATATCTTATTGTATTGGCAAAGATGCCATCTTTCACGTGATGTATGATATAAGCTACAGGCTTTATCAGGTAAAGTTTCCCTTCATTCCTAGTTTGTGAGACTTCACAAAAAAATGAATGTTGAATGTTGTCAAATATCTTTTCTGATTTCAATTTAAATAATCATGATTTTCTTTTTAATTAGTGTAATATATCAATTGTTTTTGAGTGTTATGTTTACTGTCCTGTGATAAACCCATTGGTCATAATGGATTGATTATCCCCTTTTTATATTGTTGAGCTCAAATTGCCACATTTTAAAAAGGATATTTCTATCTCTTTTTACAAGATAGAAAGACTTTTGTTTTGTTTTCCTTGCAATGTCTTTATATGATTTTGATACTGTGGCAATGCTGTCCTCATAAAATGAATTAGGGAAGTAATCCCTTGTCTTCCATTTTCTCTAAGATTTTTGCAGAATTTTCCTTATTTCTTCTTAAAATATTTGGTAGAAATCAATAGTGAAGGCAACTAGGCTTGGATTTTTCTTTGAGCAAGATTTTAGGCCAGGTGTGGTGGCTCACACCTGTAATTCCAGCACTTTCGGAGGCCAAGGCAGGTGGATAATGAGGTCAGGAGTTCAAGACCAGCCTGGCCAAGATGGTGAAACCCCATCTCTACTAAAAATACAAAAATTAGCCAGGCATGGTGGCGGGTGCCTGTAATCCCAGCTACTTGGGAGTCTGAGGCAGAGAATTGCTTGAACCCGAGAAGCAGAGGTTGCAGTGAGCCAAGATCGTACTACTGCACTCTAGCCTCAGCGACAGAGCAAGACTCTGTCTCCAAAAAAAAAAAAAAGATTTTTAAGCTAGGAATTCAAGTATTCAAGTACTTGAATACAAGCATTCACATTGTTTCTTCTTCAGTGACTGGTAGGATATATCTTTCAAGGAATCTATTTCATCCATGTTGTTTCATTTATTGGCATAAATTTGTGCACGACATTCTCTTATCACTTTACAATCTGTAGACTCTGTACTGCTGTCTCTGCTTTAATTCCTGATAATGATTATGTGGGTTTTTTACCCTCGTTTTCTGATTTTTATTTGCCAATTTTATTGATCTTTTCAAAGAATTAGATTTTGATTTTATTGTTTATCTTGATTATTTTCCTGCTTTCTATCTCGTTGACTTCTGCTTTTCATTATTTTTTATCTTTTGCATCTTTGGGGTTTAACTTGCTCTTCTTTTTCTAGTTTGTGAAGGTGAAAAATTAGATAATTGATTTGAGACCTTTCGTCTTTCTAATGTAAGCAGTTAATGGTATACATTTCTCTCTAAACACCACTGTAACTGCATTGCATACATTTGTATATGTTGTGTTTTCATTTTCATTCAGTTTGGAATATTTCCTAATATTTCTTGTGATTTCTTATTTTCCCTATAGGTTGTGTGGAAGTATATGGTTTATTCTTCAAATATATGGAGAATTTCCAAAGATCTTTCAGTTATTTATTTCCAGTTTGATTGTTACAGTCAGAGAATATAATGTGTGTAATTCCAATCCTTTTAAGTTTATTGAGACTAGTTTTATGGCACATATTATGGGTTACCTTGGTGAAATTTTATTTGTACTTAAGAAGAATAAGTATTTTGCTGTTGTAGGGTGGAGTGTTCTAAAAATATGAATTGCATCTATTATTTGATAAATGTGTTCAAATCTTCTATATATGTACTGATTTTCTGCCTACATTTTTTTCTTTTTGTGGACCCAGGGTCTTGCTATGTTGCCAGGCTGGTCTCAAACTCTTGGACTCAAGCAATCCTTGTGTTGGCCTCCCAAAATGCTAAGATTACAGGCATGAGCCACTGTGCCAAGCTATGCCTACTTGTTATGTCAATTACTGAGAGACATGTACTGAAATCTGGACGTATAATTGTGGATATCTTTTAGTTCTTTCAGTTCTATCAGTTTTTGTTTTATCTATCTGAAGCTTTGTTATTAGGTGCCTACACATTGAGGATTTCATGTGTTTGCAATGAACTGACCCTTTTATCAATATGAAATACTGCTCTTTATTCCTGGTAATAGTCCTTTTGCTTAAATCTACTTTGACTGATATCAGTATAGCCAACTCCAGCTTTTTATTTATAATTTGTGATTAGATAGGGTAGCTTTTTCCATGAATTTACTTTCAACCTATCTGTGTCTTTACATTTAAAGCTGGTTTCTTTAGGTAGCATATAGCTGTGTCTTACAGTTTAAAATTTAATTTGATAATGTTTTCTTTTAATTAGGGTATTTAGGCCATTTATATTTAATGTAATTATCAATATGGTAAGGTACATCTACTGTCTTGGTCTTTGTTTTTTATTTGCCCTGTCTCTTCTTTGTTCTTTTTTTACCTCTTTTCCCGTCTTCACTCGGATTTTTATTTTTAAGATTTCCATTTTTCCCCACTAATGTCTTATTAGCCAAATCTGCTTCATTTATTTTGTATTTTTATTATTACTAGCATTTACTCTAGGAGTTTACAACATATATTTTCTACTTATAACACTTTACCTTAAGATAATAGTATACCACTTCATGTATAGTATAAGAACCTTTTCATATTATGCTTCCATTTCTCCCTCTTCTCCTTTGTGCTATTGTGCATTTCACTACTACATAGGGTATAAACCTCACAATATATAATTATTGATTTTGCTTTAAAGAGTCAATTATTTGTTTAAGAAATTCCAAAACTAATTTAGAAAGTTGTTTTAAAAATTTACCCATTCTTTCCCATTGTAACACTTTTCATTTCTTTGTATAGATATACATTTACATCTGGTATTATTTCCTTCTGCCTAATGAACTATAGTTAACAGTTCTTTAATTTATCAGCAATGTGAATTCTCTTTTTTCTGTCTTATTTTGCTTCCATTTAAGAAAGATGTTTTTACTAGGTATGTATCTCTTCATTGACATTGTTTTTTCCAATTCTTAACGATATTACCCCCATTGTTTTCTGCCTTATATACTTTCCAACTAAAAATCTTCTCTCATCATTTTCTCTGGAGGTTTATAGGTCCTTTCTCCTCTGGCTACTTTTAAGGTGTTCTATCACTGGCTTTCATTGTTTTCATTATGATGTACCTTGGTGTAGTTTTCTTTAGGTTTGTTTTTCTTGGGGTGCAATCAGGTTCATAGATTAGTAGGTATATAGCTTTTCTCAAATTTGGAAATATTTCAGCTATTACTTTTTAAAATATTTTTTCTGCTCTCCTTTTTTCTGGGCCACAGACACACACTACTGCTTTATATTGTCCTTAAATTGTTTTTAAGATTTTTTTTCTTTTTCTACTTAATTTTGCAAAATTTTCTTTGCTGTGCCTTCAAGCTTACTATCTTCGTTTCTTCAGTGTCTACTATATTCTCACTGCGTTTTCAACTCAGATATTGTAAATTTCCTTTGTGTCTTTTATATCTTTCATTTCTCTACATACCACATTTTCCCCTACCTTCTTGACTGTATGGATTGTTTATAATAGCTGTCCTAGTGGCCTTGATGCTGGTTCCATCACATTTGATTTTGGGGTCTGTTTCTATTGGTTGGTTTTTCACTTTGCTACAGTTCATATGTTCTTTCTTTTCCTTCCTTCCTTCCTTCCTTCCTTCCTTCCTTCCTTCCTTCCTTCCTTCCTTCCTTCCTTCCTTCCTTCCTTTCTTTCTTTCTTTCTTTCTTTCTTTCTTTCTTTCTTTCTTTCTTCTTTCTTTTCCTCTTTCTTTTTTTTTTTTTTTTTTTTTTTGACAGAATCTTGCTGTGTTGCCTAGGTGGAGTGCAGTGGCACGATCCCTGCTCACTGCAACCTCCACTGCATGGGGTCAAGCAGGTTTCCAGCTTCGGCATCCTGAGTAGCTGGGACTACAGGTGCCTGCCACGAAGTCTGGTTAATTTTTGTCTTTTTAGTAGAGTCGGGGTTTCACCATGTTGGCCAGGCTGGTCTCAGACTCCCGACTTCAAGTGATCCACCCACCTCAGCCTCCCAAAGTGCTGGGATTACAGGCCTGAGCCATCCACCTGGCTACAGTTTGTATTTTCTATCTTCATTTTATGCTTAGTGATTTTTGTTGTTGTTGTTTTAGATCCTGGACATTGTAAATTTGTTGTATTCTTTTAAATAGTACTGAATTTTGTTCTGACAGTTAAACTACTTGGAATCAATTGGATTCTGTCAAGTCTTGTTTTTAAGCTTTAAGAGCAGAGTAACTTTTATTTTAGGATGAATTTAGCCTTATTTATATTGTGACACTCTTCTGAGGATTATTCCTGATGTTCTATGTATTATGAGGACCTTGCACTCTGGCTGATTCAAATGCAAACTATTTCCCCTTTGTGAGTTCCAGAATTTTTCTGCTTCTTTCTCTCTAGTGATTCTTTCCCAAGCTTTAGATAGTTTCCTTTTACAAATGAATAGATCAATATTTGGCCAAAGAGTTGAGAACTCTGAAAAACTCCAGAGCTAGAAGCAGCTCTCTTCTGTTTGGTATTTTGTCTTACAAATTCTAACAATCATGGTCTTCCCCATTTCTGATGTCCATCTTTTTAATTTGGGGAGATTGCTGCTGGGCTGTTTGGGTTCTCCTTCTCTGCACAATAGTTGGAAACTGCTTCCTGGCAGTAAAATGGGGCAATGGTAGGTCTCACCTCTTTCCTTTCTTTTGGAGTTCGCAGTCTTACTTTGCCTCATATCCAGTGATTGAAAACATGGTATTACAGAGCCAGGTGTAGTGGCTCAGGTCTGTAATTCCATCACTTTGGGAGGTTGAGGCAGGAGGACTGTGTGTGCTCAAGAGTTCAAGACCAGCCTGGGCAACATGGTGAGACCTCATCTCTAAAAAAAAAGAAAACAGAAATAAAAAACATTGTATTGTATTGTATACTTTTGTCCAGTTTTCTATGTATTGTATTGCATACTTTTGTCCAGTTTTCTAGTTTTCTCCACAATTCCATCATGGCCAGATGCAGAAATCTCCCAAAGGCGTGTGCATGTGTGTGTGTGTGTGTGTGTGTATATATATATATATATATATATATATTTTTTTTTTTTTTTTTTTTGAGATGAAGTCTCACTCTTGTCACCCAGGCTGGAGTGCAGTGGTGCGATCTCGGCTCACTGCAACCTCCACCTCCTAGATTCAAGTGATCTTCCTGCCTCAGTCTCCCAAGCAGCTGGGATTACAGGTGCCTGACACCACACCCAGCTAATTTTTGTATTTTTAGTAGAGACAGGGTTTCACCATGTTGGCCAGGCTGGACTCGAACTCCTGAACTCAGGCAATCCACCCACCTTGGCCTCCCAATGTGCTGGGATTACAGGCGTGAGCCACTGTGCCCGGCCTCCCAAAGGTATAATTTTTAAGGCAGAAAGAGGTAAACTAGAATTGGATTCCAATAGAGGCCAAAGTATTTCTTTAATATTTACTTCGGGGCTTTGAAGGTACATTGCTATGTTTGTTTTTAAATTTATTTTAAAAGTTTTGAAATAAAATATGGCAGTTATAACTTTTAACTTATGCCAAATGCCATTATCATTTTTAATAATTTAGCCAGATATGTGTAGTATCAGAAAGCTTAGTCATTAAAGCCAAATAAAGACACTTTCCAAATTGAATTAAAGGAAAGAATGACATGCTTAATTTCAAGTACGAAAAAGAGACAGAATAGTCAGTGATATGGTTTGGCTGTGTCCCCACCCAAATCTCATCTTGAATTGTAGCTCCTATAATCCCCATGTGTTGTGGGAGGGAGCCGGTGGGAGTAATTGAATCATGGGGGTGGATTTTCCTCTGCTCTTCTCGAGATAGCGAATAAATCCCATGAGATCTGACGGTTTTACAATAGAGCAGTTCCCCTGCATGCACTTTCTTGCCTGCCTCCAAGACATGCCTTTGCTCCTCCTTTGCCTTCTGTCATGAGGAACTGTGAATCCATGAAGCCTCTTTTTCTTTGTAATTACCCAGTCTCAGGTATTTCTTCATAGCTGTCTGAAAATGGACTAATACAGTTGGTTTTTCTACGTTCACTCTCACATGGGCAAACTGTGAAAAATAAATAAATAAATAATCACCTACTTTATAAGTAGTGATCAAACGATAAGTCGAAATTTCAGGTTAAGTATGACCGCTTCTTTGGTTAGGAAGAATGAGGTACGTGTACTGCATAGTGGGGAGGAAAAAGGCTGACACTGAAAATCTAGAGAAATCTCTACTTTTCATAGCAAAAAAGGAAAAAAAATTCAATAAACAGTGGCTTCACTTCTGTCTTCAGAAAAAAAACAAATGCCTACTTCAGTTTTCTTTATCTCCACTTTTTAATTTTGCTGATTTTACTGTAACAGGTAAGCCTTTTATAACAGTGGAGCTAGCCCGAATGAAGAGTTTATTATAAAAAATAGCCTCTTACATTTAAGCAGCTGATTGTCAGGAGACATACATTTTCAAAGTGATAAAGCATGTCTTACTGCTTAGAACTTATGTAAGTAAATTCTCCTTCAAAACAGAAATTCACATTCTGAAATATACTACTCTTTTGAGAATAGAGGACTAATGCTACATTTTAATGTTTTTGTTTTTATTTTGCTCAGGAAGAATATGCTGTGAATATTTGGCATGGGCCATTCAGTTACCTTTTCTCCTTCATGTAATAGGGGGCAGAGAGCTGCCAAAATGCAGTGGTAGGTGTCCTCTCTTTTAACTTTAGGGGTAGCAGTAAGACTTTTCCACCATTAGTGGTGATGGGGATTTCATGTCCAAAAGTAATTCCAGCAAATCCCACATTCTGTAAACTGTCTCCATTCCCTCCAGACACACTTTGAGGCCAAGTACCCATAGATATTTACTTTTAACTTGGTTTTCCATTATTTCCAACTTTTGTTGAACAACGGCGTTTTCTAATTATAGTAGAGATTTTTAAGATGGTCCAATTCAGTTCGCATCATATCATGTTGCACTGTAACAGTTTGTAAATTTACCTCCGCTTTTTCCACATTACCTTCCAATTTTACACCCGTGGGGCAAATGCTTCAAGTTTACCTTAATCCTCTCTTTACTGACTTTAATAGACTGTAAAATAGTTTTAAGAGGAATCTCAAAAGGCTTGTCAGGCTTCACCTGGTCCTCAGGCCCTGGAATTCTTTGAGGTAGCAAATGTATTTACTATGGTAAGTAAATAGAGATCACTCTTCCCTTCTACTCTAAGCTAGAATGATATATCTGATACTGAGAATAGAGACGGTAAGAAATACTGGACAAAGACTATCATAAGAATTTTCGGTATAGTTTGTTGAGAAACCTTCAAGGGAGGACAGAATGCCGTGAGACTTGGACGCAAATCTGAACTCCATCACTTGCTAGCTCAGAGAGACTGTGGGCAAGAAGATGAACCTGTCTTGGTTTCCTCATTTGTAACACAGGGAAAAGAACAGCACCTACCGTAAGGGTGATAAAGAGGATTAAATGAGACCGTGCCTGGCACATAGTAGTTCATATTTAATGAGTCCTTACTGGCCACAGAAATCTGGGATTGGAGTTGAATTATGTACTCCTTTCTCGTTTGAATGCTGCCCAATAAAAGAGCTGGGGTAAGTAGCTAGGGATGGTGGAGGGGAATGATAGAAGACAACAAATAATGTTTTCAGCTCTTTTCCTCAAGCTATATTTCCCTTTCCCCATCTTATAGAATAGACTGTAGCATATTTGCACTAGTCTGTTCTGGGATATTGAGTTTACTTTAAAAGCACTTAAAGAAATGCTCCACTGTAAAATGGAGCATCCTCTGAAGGGCCAGAGCCCTGTCCAAAGCAGCGGTAGGCACCGGAGCCTTGGTGGCCAGACCAGTGTGCTGGGGGTGTGTCTGTGACCCAGGAGAAGTGAGGCTCAGACAAGTACAATTACTGTGTCTTCTTAATTTTCCTTCTAAAGTTATTCGACGGGACTGTGGTTTTGCTTTGAGCAAAACCCCCTTAACAGCCGGGAGTCTAAAAGCAAACAACATTATTTTATTAGGTTACCCTAGCAGATGAAAGCAGAGTGTTCCATTTGGACTCTTTTTGGAGTCAATTAATGCATTAGCTAAAAACAAACCCTTTTAAAAGAGAGTTCCCGTTGTTTTCAGCAGCTTCGAGGGGAAAGCTTCAGAAATGGAGAGGTGAGCTGTAAACAGTAATACATTCATTGATAAGAACAACTATTGTACTAATACATTTCAACTCGTGTTGGAATGTAAAACTCATCTCAAAGGATGTGATTTTTAAAAAGCTTTATTTTTAACCAAGACCAGAGAATTTAAATTTATCATATAGTTTGTGTGACAATTCCTGACTCAACTAAAACAAAATTTAAATAGCTCTAGTTGTTTTGATAAAATATTTATTTATGACTTGTAAATGATCAATACATAAAACTGTGATTGTATTCAGTTATGGTTTTAACTCCAGCAGTAGAAAAGGCCTGTAAAGTAGGACAATAACGGAGATCACTCCTTGGGAAAAAAATACAAATAGTTTATTTCCACCTTCACAAACTCATGCGCCTCTGATCATCATGCAAGGCACCATGAAATTAAATACTTATGTCAGAATATATTTGTCTTACATGATTCAAGATAAAGTGAATTTTAAAAGCAAATGGGTGCCAATGATGGGGAGATGACGGGAATAGGACAGGCAGCAATAGGGTAACATGCGTTTTTCAGAGTGTTTCTCAAAAATTTATCTATTCACCCATTCTTCAAAATAATAACTAGGAGCCTCTACTAAGAGAATCAGAGACACAATCCCACATCATGGATCCCGATGTGGACTTTCAAGCTGAAGACTGCCTGTTTCAAGAGACGGAGGTGGCCGGGCACAGTGGCTCACACCTGTAATCCCAGCACTTTGGGAGGGCAAGGTGGGCGGATCACCTGAGGTCGGGAGTTCGAGATCAGCCTGACAAACATGGAAGAACCCCGTCTCTACTAAAAATACAAATAATTAGCCGGGTGTGGTTGCACATGCCTGTAATCCCAGCTACTCGGGAGGTTGAGGCAGGAGAATCGCATGAACCTTTGAGGCGGAGGTTGAAGTGAGCCAAGATTGCGCTGTTGCACTCCAGCCTGGGCGACAAAAGCAAAACTCCATCTAAAAAAAAAAAAAAAAAAAAAAAAATAGGCAGAGGTGACAATGCTGTTAGATGCCTCAGACATTAAAATGAAGCAATGAACTCCCCATGGTCTTCCTAACATAACAGAACTCTTTGATGAAGGTTATTCCCCAAAGGTAAAACAAAAGGCACACACCCCTTTGTGGGCAGTACCATTTGTGGGAAGAACATTTCACTGCTCTGACCAGGGAACGTGTCTCTTAAAAATCTTTGGAAAAATCCACATCCTGAAAGCATTTGATTACCCTGAATTGAGAAT
This sequence comes from Piliocolobus tephrosceles, assembly GCF_002776525.5. Classification (NCBI taxonomy): domain Eukaryota; kingdom Metazoa; phylum Chordata; class Mammalia; order Primates; family Cercopithecidae; genus Piliocolobus; species Piliocolobus tephrosceles. The sequence goes on along the minus strand of NC_045441.1, from coordinate 76,082,921 downwards.
GGGATTTTGCTCAGTGGCAAGGATACAAATTCATCCCCACAAGTATGCCTTCTGCGGTAAAAGGCACATGATGACTGTTAGGGACAGTTTATTTGGAAGGTTGATAAATGGGGTCATAAGACAGGACTCATCAAATTTCTTTTTTGAGATCTCCCTCCCTCTACCTGAAGCATTCCAGCATGACTTGCATTCTGTATACCTAGTTGGAGGAGATTACAAACAGTTTCAAGCACCATTTGTTCCCGTTTTGATTCCCCACTCACTGGGTTATGTGCTGTTAAACACTTCCAGAAGACTGTCAAAATGTAAGCATCCCGAGGTTTACATAGGCCACGCCATTAAATAACATATAAGCACAACATTTTAAACACTGTTTTCCAGCAATGGTAAATATTTTAGCTAAGTAGAAACTAAAGCTTGAAATGCAATAAGCACTTAAATGACTCCTTTCTGTGCCAGAATTCTTATTTTCCTCTGTGCGACCCTGGCTTCTGGGATTAAGGCAACCCCAGGGAGCTCAGCAAATGGTTGTGGGTTACGAGGTGTAGCAGGAGCTTGGCAACAGCATGCCACCCAGCCTCAAGAAACCCAGCCATGACTGGAACCCAAGAATCAGTGTGTTCACTTTGTGGTCAGCTTCACATATTTTCCCCTCCTTGGAAAAAAAAAAAAAAAAAAAAAGCTGCTACGAAAGTCAGACCTCTCTCCCACCCCTCAAGGAAACACGTGGTGGACCAGGAGCAGAGTGGAGACTCGGGGCAGGCAGAGCAGGGGAGGCTGGCCCCCTCAGGTGGGCAGGCAAGCAGGCAGGCATGTGGGAGTCACCACCTTCAGTTCCTCAGCCCTACAGAGGGAAATGACCCACGGCACCGACAACAGCCACACCACTGACGACAACAATGGATTGTGCTGTCACCAGAAAGAAGGGAAACCCAGAATAAATTTTACAGTGGTTTTCACCACACGGTGATTGCAGTCCTGTTTAGGGCATGTCGCAGTACCACCACCCACTGAGCAGAACCATGAGGGAAATCAGGCCTCCTTCAAAGTCTCCCATCACTGCCTATCCCTGAACAGAGTAAAGCAAGGATTTTAAGGAAACACAGACATGTAGCCCTACCTCCATTGGTTTCCTGGGGCCCCTGGCTTCTTATTCACTAAAGAGAATTGTTCTCAGTGACTGGCAAGGCTAAGTGAAGCCAGGATGCTCTCTCATTAAATGCAACTGCTCTTTAAGAGGCAGGCAGGGCAATGGACGCGTTATGAGATTTTTGGTCAGTGTTTTTACCATGAAAACTTGATCTTCCATAAAATCTCAAACAAGTGAAGAAAAGGAATGCAGAGACGCAGGGCCTTTTCTTCATATTCAATAGACCAAAGCTGCATGTTTTGTTATGATAACACCATCCACATTTCTAAGACATATATGGAGTTCTGTGACTAGTCTCTGAGATTATAATACAGATATTTATCACTTATCACACTGAATTTAGGGAGGGGACTCCTCTTTGGTTTTGTCAAATAATCACAGAAGGAGCCATGTATGTTATCTGTCCTGTTTCTAGTGAAGACAAAGCTCTTCACTCCCCTCCTGACCCTCCCCCTCTAAAAAATCAGCCACTTATGGCGGATATTGACTATTTCCAATTTTAAACTGCAACTTCAAATGTCAGCCTGTTGACTTACAGAAACAGACTGACAAATGGTTGTCTGCTATGGAGACAAACTTTGGAAACTCAAAATGTTCATACAGACTGCCAACAGATTAATTAGTAGCCTCTTTGGAAGCATGATCATGGTCTAAGAATAGCCTAAATTCTGTTCAAGACTAGCTTCTTTCCCCAAATCATTACAGTGCTAGCCAAATATTAGCAAATGTTAGATATAGTGGTATATGGTTTTGGTGTGTGCAAGAGTCCGACTGGATTAGAAAATACAACTGCCATTTCATCCTAGTTTTCATAGCTAAGTTCTACTAAAACTATGTGACCTTCATCATCACAATAAACTGCTGAAAGTGCTGGAATGACTAGAATAAAGGTGTCAGTTTGCTAGTTCTTTGCTTATCTATGGTTAAATACAGTTTCTTGTACTGACTTTGAACCATGAAAATGAGGGAACACATCACCTTGAAAGATACTGAGGATATATCCACGTCAATATGAATAAAATTCCCCTCAAAACATAACATGTAGACCAATAATGACAATTACTGTAGCCACTCACCATGTAACATGCGCAAGACCAAACAACTCAATCACTTTACAAATAGTTTATTTCCACCTTCACAAACTCATGTGCCTCTGACCATTATGCAAGGCAACATGAATTAAATACTTACATCAGAATATATTTGTCTTACATGATTCAAGATAAAGTGGATTTTAAAAGCAAGTGGGTGCCAATGATGGGGAGATGAGGGGAATAGGGCAGGCAGCAACAGGGTAACATGCATTTTTCAAGAGTGTTTATTAAAATAGGCAGTAATCAGTACATGTACATCACATGAGCAGTTTTTCAAAATTAGCACTTCCAGGAGAGGGGCTACATCTCAGTTTTTTCCATCTATATAATAAAATGCCAAAAGTACTTCCCTAAAGTACAAAGGCATTTCCCTAGTAGTCTTGGTACCAGTAACAGAATATGATTACTAAACACCTCCAATGTGGTTTTCATTACAAAGAAACATGTTTCACATAAAAGCTTCATAATATAATCCAGAGACAGAATTTGTGCATGCTTAAAATCTGAAACCAGGCTGAATATACTTGATACATATTTTTTTATTTCTTCCAGTGTTTTTTATTTGTATAAATATGCACCCAGTTTCCTACCAGTTTAAAACACACACGGAACACTGCTCCAAGCACCATGATTGCCTTACAGTAGCCTCTTTGGGACTACAATCCTAGTTCAAGGAGGGGAGTACTAATTTCTATTCTGACTTGCTCCTTTGCCCAAATCATGTTAGTGTTGACCAAATCCCATCAATTTTCAGATACAAACAAAGGTTTCTGGGCAGAGGGCCAAAGAATAATTATGAATAATTTCACAATGTTCTGGTTAAGAAAACACCCAGAAAATGAATGATTTCACATGATAAAAAAGCCTGGATTTGAATTTAAACAAGAGATGGACGTAAAAGGGATGAAGCATTGCTTCACTCCCAGGAGGGATGTTCTTTACTGAGTACCCACAAAAAGACAGCACTCTCCTGGGGCTGATCTTCCTATGGGCCTCCACCAATAGCCTTTGAGGTAGGTACTGACGGCTTGAAGAGAGGTAGGTAAAGTCCAAATTTGTTTTCAATCCCTGCAAACGTAGCAACTGCCAGTTTGTAGCCCCCAACGTGATCAGGATTCGGGGCAGGCAGGTTGATCCTGGATTTAGGAACTGGCTCTGATCCCATGGGTTTTCTAAAAGAAGAGAAAACAGAGTAAGAAGCTGAATTTTTTTTTTGGTTGTTTGTTTTAACTTGATAAAAATAACATTCAAAACCTGTTCAAATACGTAATGCAAAGGAGTTGATACATTCTAATCAGTTGTATGTTCCCTTGGAAATGACCTTGTTAACACAATTTCAACATTTCCCTAAATCCTTCTGTTTTATTATAGAGACTAGGCTGATGTACCTTTCTCCATGACAGAGTATTAGAAGCAGCCAAAACTTAGCAGCAGATTTAGCATGATACTTACACTCCTCCAAAATCAATGTAGAACCATCGTTGTAGCAATTCATAAGTCAGCAAAGTTACGCCAAACTGGGGTGAGGATCGAAACACACGAGCTTTAAAACAATGGAGAAATCATAGATATAATTAGATTTTTAAAAAATTTACCTGATACCAAAGAGTTAGTTAAGAACAAATTATTTCCATACCACCAGCTCCTTTCCACAGAGCTTTTGGGCCTTCTTCACGCAGTATCTTTTTAAAGCAGTCTATCACTCCACTGTAAGTGGTTTGGCCAGCCCGGGCAGCCACCTGTAATCTCGTCTTGATAACATCAGCAGGGGTCACTAAAGATGCCGCAGGCATACCTGCAGGAGAGACACAACACCATCTCAGTCTGGTCACATTCTCACTATATAAAAATAACTGTGCTTTGAACTGCTGGCCGTGGAAAGAAAGTTAAAAATCCGATTCAATAAAATGCGTATTTCGCTGTCCTCTATGGGAAGTGCAGCCATGACTCTCCTGTGTGCAAGACGTCTGCTCTTACACCCCTCCCCGCCCGACTCACACCTTCCCTTGCCCAAATCACTCAGCCTTCGTTTCTATTCCTAAATCTTTAAATATTTTTAAGAAATTGTTTATCAACAACACTACTTCAAGTGTTCGAGAGTAAGTGAAGAAAGCGGTTTTCTTTTCTTTTTTCTTTCCTGTTGAAATAAAAAAGTTGCAAAGTTATTAGGTCCGATTTTTCAGAGGTGAAGCTTGTTATGCGTTTCCTCTTCATGGTCTTCTGTGGCTGCTGGCAGTCACCGGAGGTACTTTCTCTCACACATTCAACCACCCCCTACTCTCCAAACCCCAACCTCTCCAGTTACACCAGAAAAAGACTTTACTGATAGCCAAAAACACTGCGTGCATGTTGGGGGATGGGAGGTGGAGGTTTCGGGGAGAGGGGTGAAATTGGGAGGAGACTCCTACAGATAACACTTCAGGATTTCTTTTTCCTAAGACTGACATCTCCAGAAAAATATTTGACAGAAAGCTTAAAATTTATACTGGCTGATAATCAATGAAAAAGGAACAACAACAACAGAAAACCCTCCCAAAGTTACCAATGGGAAATTTTTCTACAGTCACTGTATCCAAAATGGGGCAGCGCATGTTTAGATTTTTTAAAAGCGAGACTGTACTCAGAAGACACTGTCTCTTATGGTTTTATTACTTTTCCATTATGAACTTATTCCAAACCAAATTGGTCAAATGCAGATGCATAAATCTCCTTTGCTTTTTTTAAGGCTTAATAATTCTGTAAGAATTTCTGTCCAAACCAACATGGTCTGGCTCACAACTACATTTCATCCTTCTAACAGACAGCTTTAAAGTTACAGTGAGTCGGAAGGGGGGTGTAAATCTGCATACTACATGCTTGCATTTATATTACTGAAGGAGTATCTCTTCCACCTTTACCTAGCTCCTCAAACATTAATCTCAAGAGGTTTTATAAAATACATCACAATTCTGCATGCAAAAAGTTCTCTTTATATCCAATGCTTCACTGGATAAGTTATACTGAAATTCCTATTCATTTGTAGGAATTATTTTAACTTTGGGTCACGAATTTATCCTCCAACATAATGGAAGGAAACAAGAAAAACGCTTGGAAATCCACTGTGTTCACACCACCAATTTTATTTTACTTCCTGGTTTAGAAAGAGTTTAGCAAGACAGGCTGTTTTAAACATGCAATAAAAGCCGCCTTGCAATGGTGGGCAGGCATGTCAGAGTGTGACTGTGAAAGACATACAAGCAATAAAATGGGCAAAAAGTTCCCTTTGGCTAGGGTAATTTTCATAAACTGTTCTTTGTTATGAAAATAGAGGTACTGGGGGTGGAGAGGGCAGGTATGAAAGATACTGACTAGTGGAACACAAAAATGTCAAAAGAAACATATATGCCACCTAGTAAGTTGCCTGGCAAAACTGATAGGAGTTGTAGGGGATGCTGGAACATGGCAACTTGAACATAACTCCCATCATCTCCATTGTCAGCTCATTTCTCCTAAGGAGGTATCTCGTAGGGCCTAAAAGGAATTTTGGACATCTTGGTGGACAGGAGATTTCCAGTGTGAGGACTTGCTAAGTTAACCTGGAGAACTGCACCAGACTACCCTAAAGCAAGGCTGGGAAAGCAGCAGATACTGGCAAGAACTTGGCCACCAGAGAGCTGTTGATTTTGGGGACCAGGGCTGGCAGGGACGTCTGGCAGATCTGCCTGCTCTCTTCTGGATTCCAAAAGGCTAAGACAATGCAGATCAAGTGGTCTGAATTTTCTCTATTCCTAAAGACAGGGGAGCAAGAGGAGACTGGGAAACAGAGATGCTTCCTCTAGGTCCCTCAGCAGGAAAGGGACTGGCAGTCTGCCTGATTCTTCAAAGACAAGACAAACGTAGAGAGACCCGGGGGCCGTCCACCACCTCCGAGACAGGAGTAACTTAGGGCACGTCTCAACCAATTAAAAAATTACAAGTCTTCAAAGGGGGCCCAGCTACAGTAGAATATCATTTACAACAAAAAGAAAACATGACTGGCAAAATACAGCTTTAGGACACAAGTCACTGTTAATTTTTATAAATATCCCATTTATATTTATGAGGAAAGTGCTTTTCTTTTTTTTGAATACAAAGGTTAATATCTATTTATTTTGGAGCAAGGCTGTTTTCAAAATCCCCTTTGCATCCCTATCTATATTATCTACTTAATATATCAGCTTCTAAAAGCAGTGTGATAAAATTTTTCATCAGGGATGAGAAAATACCACATATTCTTCATACCTTTAAGCTGAGAGATGACATTGTATATTGATATTACATAGAAATTGATGGCACCTTCATAGTGAATTTTATCTTTTACAAAATACGCCTCTGTGCTTCTGAATGCTATTTTTAAACCCCGAATTCCATTTAGTATGGCATTAATACTGCTACTTGCTTATTGATATTTGCCTGGTACGTATTTTTCAATCAGTTGTCTTTCAATCTTTCTATGTCACTGTTTTCTGAACAGATTTTCTTTCAAAGTCATCTCAAAGTGCTTGTTATTACTAGGGGTACTGAATTCATTTACAGTGTTTGTGACTATTAGCCTTATTTCTGCCATCCTATATTCTGCTATTTTCTCTGCTTCCAGTTATTTCCCTTTTGATCCCCACCGGTTTCCTGCCTAAATATATTTAAACATTACATGCATTTGTTACATAGGTGTACATTTACAACAGGTGCAATTAATTAGCATTTGCATCCTCCAGCAGGGGGAGGACTTTGGCGCACTGGCACTTTTGTCCTTCCTTTCATTTGTCAGCCTCCCAAATGAATACATATACCAAAGTCAGCAATAACAGAGACCCACCACGGGTTTAACTTCTATTTGCTGTTTCATATATCCCACATTTTCCTCCTTCTTAAATTCACTTTTTTTCTTTTTGAGATGGAGTTTCGCTCTTGAGGCCCAGGCTGGGGCTGGGCACGATCTCGGCTCACTGCAACCTCCACCTCCTGGGCTCAAGCAATTCTCCTGCCTCAGCCTCCTGAGTAGCTGGGATTATAGGTGTGCACCACCAAGCCCAGCTACTTTTTGTATTTTTAGTAGTAGAGACGGGGTTTCACCATGGTGACCAGGCTGGTCTCAAACTCCTGGCCTCAGGTAATCCACCTGCCTTGGCCTCCCAAAGTGCTAGAATTACAGGCATGAGTCACTGTGCTGGGCCCTTAAATTCATTTCTTCATTGTTTCAGAGAAGATCTGTGGGGAAGAAAGCTTTGAGTTCTTGCATGTGAAAAACTAACTTTAGTTTTGCCCTCCCCATCCTGAGTGTTAGTGTGCCCAGGAACATAATTACAACTCAAGGCATCCTTTCCTTGGGATTTTGAGAGTATTCAGTATTAGAGATAAGACGACGAGAAGTCAATCTTCTTCTACTGATTCTTTCCCTATTTTCCTTTTCCTTATTACTTTTCCCTAGGGAACTCCTATAAAACAGATGTTAGATTTCCAAGATTAATTCTACCTGTATCTTAAATTTTCTCTCATTTTTAAATCTCTATATTATTGCTACACATTACATTCTAGAGGGTTTTTTTTTTTTTCATGTCTCTATTTTCCGGATGTCTAAATTTGGTCTTTGATCATATCCATTCTATCTTTCAGAACTAATGCTTGATATTTAATTATGGCAATTCTTTTATTACTTTTCAAAAATGCTTCTTTACTGATTATTTCTTTCAAATCTCTCTGAGGACTCTAATTATATTAATTAATTATAGCTCTTAAAAGTTGTCTTCTGTCCCCTGAATTGCCTGTTTTCTCTCTAATTCTTCTGTTCACTTACTTTGTTGCTCCTTCATGGCTGGGGATGTCTGGCTGTCTATTGATATTATTCAAGTTCAAAGGATAGGCTGATTAGTATTATATACAAATGTTGTGGGTGACTTCTACCATATTCTAGGTATGCTTCACCCACAGGTCTCTGTCCTGAATGGGACGGTCTATGGGCTTTGTGTAACTGGGTGCAAAGGGTTAGGATACGCTGGCAGGGTGTGGACCTTCCAAACTGCTGAAATGTAGGGAACTTCACTTCAGGGGTAGAATAATTTATTTTAAATTCTTCTTGGGAAAAGCTGCCATCAGTTTATTTTTTTCTGCATCTATGGTAGAAGTCTTGAATTACCTTCAGTCCTGCCCTGTTTTCTATCCATTCCGTACACTTATCCTCTCTAGGGAAGTGGTCTCTTTCTTTAGAATTGAGATCTGAGCTTTTAACTTGGATACAACTGTCTCCTAAAGCTCCATATGAAAACCAGGAGAGAGTTCCACGCCTGGCAATCCTGAAGAAAGTACAGTTCCCTAACTCATGTTCATTATTTACCCTAAAACCTCCACCTCCATTCCAGGCATTCTATTCTTCACTCAAAGGTTAACATTCTCCAGTTCTGCTCTTGCATTAGAGGTAGTTTCTCCTGCTGTGTTTTGGACTGTGGCATCTCTCAGTCCAGTTTCAGAGTCAACATGGCTATTTCCTTTCTGCTGAGGGCCAGTGCTAGCATTTTCTAGCGCCAATAAGGAATTAAAAAAAAAATGCATTTCCTCACATTTTAAGGTATTTGGGAAGATAGGAGAGATGGATGAATATGCTCAGTCCGTTGCCTTGATTCAATTTCTTCATTACTTTTTTTAAGGGCTTAAGGACTTGTTTTAAACTATTATACCTTAAGCTTTATGTCCACATAATTAACAAATTTGTACCAACAGTACTTTTCTCATAATACACAATCTAATGTTTGCAAAAGCATCATGATCACACATGTATAACACACTTCCACTTCTGTGTATTGGAAGAGCTTTTAAAAGTATTTTTGTATTACAACTTAATTTCAAGCTAATTAATTCAAACGTGAGACCATCATTACAGTTTGTCTTGTTCCTCTATCTTATCACTCTGATAAAAATCATCTGGTATGACACAGCATTCTATAAAATTTGAGTGGTATTATATTTTATTTGATATCATTCATAAGGTGTATTGAAATGCCCATCATTAATGATAAAGCACTATGTTAATTATAGAGAATTCGAATTTGGTTTCTTAATTTCAGGATCCCTGCTTTGGTCTTCGCTTTCTGACAAAGCTGAGGTACTTTGGCCAATGAACATGAATTCAAATATTGGTTAGTCTTGCTCTATCTTGTGAAATAAGGGAGTAGATGTTCCAGTATTTAAATATAGCTCCAGTTTATAACTAGATACATAAACAAAAAACAAAAACAAAAACCACCACCAAAACCCAACATTCTCTGGGTAAGGATATCAATAACCACTTTTGCTAAAAAGCTACATATTACTAAAACAATCTAACCTCAAAGCTAATCAAATTTTTGGAAAGAAAAAAGTGAGATAACATTACTGAATAATTGAAATTACTATCTAAACATAGAAAGGTGGTCATATTCATTTAATCACCGGTCTATATTATTTATAATAGGCTGACATTCAGCAAAAAATATTTTATGTGTAAGTGATCAATTTAAATATGGTACATATAAAAATAGCCGTGAGACATTTTCATTGTATAAGTTAAGGGCCAACAATTATTCATTGTAGTTGCCTGAAACTCCATCTAAAAAGGAGGATTTTTATATTTTGAAAGAAGCTTTTCTCCTATTAAATACTTTCTGGGATTCTCTGAATACCATGTATCTTCTCGCTAAGAAATGCCTTTGCTCTTCTTGGCAATCACGAGAGAATGTGAGGGCCTGATCCGTCCTCCACCCAACAGCCCATTCAGGGTTAGCGCACATTTGTGCTTGCTCACTGCCCTTCTTGGGGCTGCATGGGGCACACTTCTGACAGAAGTCTTCTTGCCCTTCTCCACGCTGAACTCAGCTCTGCCTGAGCATCTCAGCAAGGTTCCACACTCAGCCCTGTTCACCCCATGACATCACTCCTGCTCACTGGGTATAGATTTTTTTATGTTTATTTTATAACAAAATGGATTACTAATCTTTCTTTTGCTAATTCTAATATACTTCTTAGACATTTTAATTTTGATTTTCAGGTAAATAATCATTTATAAATAATGATTGCTTCCTTTCTTCTTTTATTTATGCCTTTTTTTTTTTTTTTTTTAATTTTACCATGCTGACTGGAACCTCTAAAATATGGCTAAATAACAAAGATGAGAGAGACGTCCTTGTCTTATTCCTAACTTTAATTGGAATGGCAGCTATGACATTGACCACTGGCTTCTGATATCTGTTATTAAATTAAGAAAGTAGCTTACTTCACATTACACAGTTTTTATAGTTTTGTAGAATACCCAAAGACCATCAAGCTTTGTAGCTTATTCACTCCTTTGAAGACTAAAATCAACAGGGCAAATTCGGTCTTTTCCCATTTTACCAGAAAGCGGGGATCAGGAGGAAGGTGGATAATAATAGTTAAATCAATGCTCTTTAGGACAAATACCTAATGCATGAGGGGCTTAAAACCTAGATAATGGGTTGATGGGCAGAGCAAACCACCATGGCACTTGTATACCTATGTAACAAACCTGCACATTCTGCAAATGTTTCCCAGAACTTAAAGTATAATAATAATAATAATAGCCGGGCATGGTGGCTCGTGCCTGTAATCCCAGCACTTTGGGAGGCCGAGGTGGGCAGATCACAAGGTCGGGAGATCGAGACCATCCGGGCTAACACGGTGAAACCCTATCTCTACTAAAAATACAAAAATTTAGCTGAGTGTGGTGGCGGGCCCCTGTAGTCACAGCTACTCGGGAGGCTGAGGCAGGAAAATGGCATGAACCCGGGAGGCGGTGCTTGCAGTGAGCCAAGATAGTGCCACTGAACTCCAGCCTGAGTGACAGAGTGAGACTCCATCTAAATAAATAAATAAATAATAATAATAATAAAAATCAATGTTCTATAGTAAGTGTGCCAACCGTTCCCAAAATGGCCCTCAAAGATCTGCACCCTTGTGACATTCATGCTTCTGCTCCTCTATCATCTCGAGGCAAGGTCATAGAAGACACTGCAGCTTCTGCCTTGCTTTCTCTCTCTCTCTCTCTCTCTCTCTCTCTCTCAGACTTTGCTCTGGGGAATTCAGCTGCCATGTTGTGAGGGTGCCCAAGCTGACCTATGGAGAGCCCCACATGACAAGGAACTGAGGCCTCCTCTCAATAGCTATGTCACTGAGCCATCTTGAAAGTGGCTTCTCCAATGTCAGTCAAGCCTGGCTGCCACTGTGGCTGTGACTTCATGACAGACCTGGTGCCAGAGGCACCCAGTGAGCTGCTCCTACCCCACACCTGTTTCCTGACTCACAGAAACTGTGAGAAAATAAATATTAGTTGTGTTAAGCTGATTAAGTTTTGAGTGAATTTGGCATGCAGTAATAGATAACAAATACAGAAGGCATTTATACAGACAATAGGATGGCAAGAGGGCTGAACTAATATCACCATAGGGATGCCAACTACTTCAAACTCTCAAGAATAATGGGTCAATGGCTGAAAAACAACCATGCTTTTTACCAACAAACTCACTTCAGATAATCTATTTCTCTTAAATAAAATAACTGATTCAAAATAGGGGAAAAGGCTTTAAGCATACTACTAGCTATTTAAAATTTATTGGAAAAAATTAAAGTATCTACAATTGAGAAATACATGAGATGCAGCAATTAGAAACTATGTTTGGAAAGTTTTAAATAATATGTAATAAAATTACTATTATTATGGAACATTTTGAATACTTACTATTCAGGCACTATTTTAAATCTTTACATCTATTAATTCACTTAATCCTCATAATAATCTTGTAAGGAAAGACTATTCTTATCTCCAAATACAGATGGAGAAATGGCAGACAGGGATTGAATAACTTATGCGGTTCACACAGAGTGGAAACACTGGAATTTGAACCTTGGTAGTATGACCCCACAAGCACATGTCATTAACTACTTTGCCATGATGGGTAACAATGCTTGAGATACAAACTTAAGTGAAAACTATCTATACAAAGTGTGATTACAGCTCTGTGAAAAACCTGAATGGGGAAAAATGAGCAAAAATGTTAAATAGCGATTATCTTAGGGTAGTGAAATAATGAATAATATTTTTATTATTTGCCTGTTCTAGTACTTTTCAAATATTTTACAATGAGTAATATTACTTTCAAAATCATAAAAAAAGAAGGAAAATAAACCTGAAATGAAAAAAAAAAAAATCTCACCAGTCATTTCTATAGCTCTGGTAGTATGGATTACCTCCCCAGAGACAGAATCGTTTCTGGGTACCTATCTTCTCCAAGAGAAGAGATAAGATGGCATTTTTATGGTGTGAGGAAAATGAGGCTTAGGAAAGAGTTCTAGACCTTGATCTGAGCTCAGCTACTTAACTTCTGATTTCACAACTGATTTTTTTGGAGTGATTTACAGACAGATTCTTTGGCTTTAATATAATACTTGGCTAACGTTTATTGAGCATTTACTATATGCTAAGAAGTATGCCAAGTCTTTCACATGGATCCTCTCATTTGAGCCTCACACACACTCTGTAGTAGGTGCAGTTGTGATCTCCATTTACAGCTGAGGAAACCAAAGCTTTCAAGAAGTGGAGTAACTTCCCCAAGGTCACACATTAATAAGTGGTACTTAGTTATTCTCATTAGGTCCTACCTTATTTCAAGTCATTAATTTGAAATAAATTACAACTCTTTTGTTCAAAACATTTTCTCATTTACAGATATATGAGAAATTACATATAGGCCACCATGAGTCAAGCTGGAATTAAAATTGAGAATTTTATACTCAAGTCCTGAAATCATGATCTCTTGCTCTAGATACAGTGGTATCACTGCTGCTAATACAACTGAGGTTTCTAAGCAGCCAGGAAAGAGTAACCCTGCCTCATATACCAATATCACTGCCTTTGAAGGCAAAGGATTAACTAAGAATTAAGGAGGAGCTACATGGGTTCCTGTGTCCAGGGGTTCCCCAGGCTGCAGCCAGGGTAGGTGGGGTGTGCACAAAACAGCAAACAACTTCTCAAAGCAGGAAGTTGTTCTTATGCTATCTTTGAGAAAAGCATGGAGACTCTAGTTACATATCGGATGAGAGTAGCACAGGTATCAAAAATGTTTGGATCCAAGCATCCTGTGACTGCCTTAGGGTTTGTTAACTTATTTAAATGTCATCACTTGCAGAGCTAATCTGGACTTTTCCTGCTCTTAGAGTCCCTCGACAAGAAGAAGCATCAAAGAATGAACTGATCCCTGGCATGGCTAATTATTTTCTATCAATGTTTTCAATGGAGCACTGAAAAAAAGAAGATAGTTATTTCCATTTGTGATTTAATTATCACCATCCCCCCATAAGATAGGGAGGAAACAGGTGTCTCTAATTGGCCCAGGTCTTTTCTGGTTCTACTACATTTTTTTTTCTCTAACTATTGTTTAAGTTCTGGACAGGCTTTTATGCACTATTTTGTTCAGACATCTTTAAGACAAACATATTCAAATCTTTAAAAACTTCTGGCTAAACAGTTATCATTCTTATGCTATGAAGTAAGACTATGAAATGACATGGAACTTGAATCGGAGTTCCACAATACCACAAAATAGGCCAATATTTAATGAGCCTTTTCTAGAGTTAAGAAATTAAGCTTGTCTAATAATCTCATCTGCCAGAACGAAGATTAATTTTTTTCCCTTTTTTTTTAGTAGCTCTTCAATCTCTAGGCAACTCACATGTACCCTGTCAAGAACTATCAGCAAAAAATTTCAATGTAGTAGCATGCAGCTAGGGAATGGGGGCAGCGAGGGTCGGGGAAGTAAGAGAACTCCATGGGGGACACTCACCAGCTATGGCACCAGCTAAGAGCAGGCTTCCTGGGCTAACCTGCCCATCTTCATTTGCAAAGGAAGCCTTCACATGAGCATAGCACGGAAAGTAGATGGCCGAGAAAGGAATGTCCCGCAGAAAGCATGCTTTGGCACCCTGCACATTTGCAAAGGAAGAAAAACCACATGAAACACATATCCCATTGAGGAGATCAAGCTTCTTTGGAACTCACCTCAGAACAAAATATTCCTGGAGAAGACCAAATTTGTACTCACATATTGAAAGGGGAACAGAAAAAAATAACCCAAATTCTGCAAGTAATAAATCTAAACTTTGTTTTTAAAACAAAAACTAGTTTTGTTGTGTGCTGTGAGGGGAGGAGGGCAGTTCTCATTTACTCTAATGCTAAGACTTCAATTAAAACCTTTTTGGAACTCTGCCTGTGACATTCTTTTAAATCCCTACTGGTGGCAAGTCACTGTCATTTCAAGGAAGATCTGTTCTCTGGTCTCACCAAACATGGGTAACAGTAGTCAAGATGCCTCTTTATTTACACACTAGGAAGTAGACAAATTATATAGGTGGGTGGGTGGGGGAGGAAGGGGTTTCCTGTTTTGTACTGTTTGGATTGTTTCCCAGAAAGAAATTACCCATACATAAAAAAATTATATCTTTTCAGGGGGTTCATGATCCTTCTAATTTCCTTATATACTTACTTACCTGCCACCCAGGGTTTATGAAACATTGATAAATGCCTGCTCTAAAGCCTGAAATATTCACAATAATTCGGATACATTTTAGAGCTGTGTGTAGAACAATTAGTTCCTACAGCAAAGTCTTCAACAAATAGTTTCTGTTGCCAACATAATGCTATGCAGGGGCCCCATGAATTGATAAGTGCCTAGAAATATGATATATTATAACGAAAACCACAACACATATATTGTGTTTTGGGTAGGGTGAATGGGAAGAAAATCATCCCTTTTCAACATGTAATGATTTAATACCATTTCTTTCACAGATTTCTAATAACTAAAAATTTCCACCAAATACACAGATTCCCAAAAGAAAATAATGAATCCACCCAGAGTCAACAGATCTAGCCACACCCGGTGACATTTATTGAGGGCTAGTAATGCTGGATCTTGGGTATTTCTGTTTGATACTCCAAACTGTCAAAGTTCTTTAACACTATGTATCTGTTACTGTAGCCTTTGTTTTCCTGACACCCACATCTCACTCCTGACTCAAACTGAGCTTGTGGGTAATAAAACCCTTAGTCTTTTTCATATAAATTACTGTTAACTCAAGTCTACTATAACTTAATTAGTTGCCTCACACAAGTAACACAGGCAGGACGTCAGATTTAATCCTATTAAGTTGCATCCTACTTTGGCTCATCCTGCCAACCAGAACAAATGCTTGGAATCTGGATTCTGTCACGCTGGCTCTTTCTCAGTCAACTTACCCATGGATGTGTAGGCATGCCTCTGTTCACTCTGTGTACACAAGTATTCAGAGAAGCACGCATCTACCTCATGTACTGCCAAACGGCTCAGGTTTCTGTATCTTGTCCACCCCCAAACTGTTAGATGTTTAATTAAAATTAAGAATCACAATATCCACCACACCCAAGCTACTCATTTTAGGCACATACAAACGAACGTCCTGGACAGGTAATCTATCATCCTGGACAGGTAATCCATCAATTGTGCATTTACTGAGGGCTATGCCCTTGGCTTGTTCAGAGGGCACCCTGGAGTTCCAGAGACAAGTCCAAAACTCAAGACCCTAAGAGTTTTTTCCACTTCTCTCAGCTCTTTCAAAGGGAAAACATAGAGTATAACGTTAATATCTGTGTGTAACATCCAAACCTTTTCTTACAACTAGTTTTTTAAAAAGTTTTAATTCGAGCAGTTATTGTATAAGGGTAACAATATCAGCATTTAGTTTCTATTTTTCCTTCCTTTTCCCTTTTTGGCCCAAGCCTTCTTGTAAGTGCTGCTAGCTATTCATCCACATGTAGATTCAGTTAAGAAGATAATCAAATTAGACACCAAATAATCAACTCAAATGAAGATCACTTTAATCCCAGTTACTCGGGAGGCTGAGGCAGAAGAATCGCTTGAATCTGGGAGGTGGAGGTTGCAGTGAGCTGAGACCGTGCCACTGCACTCCAGCCAGGGCAACAGAGTAAGACTCCATCTTAATAAAAAAATAAATAAAAAATTAAAATTAAAAAAACATTATTTCTTGGAAAAATATATCAGAAACTAAAACCAAGTTTTTAGCTTTTCTTCCTTCCTTTTTTTTTTTTTTTTTTGATATGGAGTTTCGCTTTGCTGCCCAGGTTGCCCAGGCTGGAGTGCAGTGGTGTGATCTCAGCTCACTGCAACCTCTGCCTCCTGGGTTCAAGCAATTCTCCTGCTTCAGCCTCCTGAGTAGCTGGGACTACAAGTACCTGCCACCACGCCCAGCTAATTTTTTGTATTTTTAGTAGAGACGGAGTTTCACCACATTGGGAAGGCTGGTCTCCAACTCCTGATCTCAGGTGATCCACCTGCCTTGGCCTCCCAAAGTGCTAGGATTACAGGCATTGAGCCACTGCGCCCGGCCACTTTTAGCTTTTCAGACAAAGATATATTATTTGTTGGGGATGTAACAAAACATAGGAGGAAACAGTTACTAATTTTGTACTGAAACATTAAAGTTTAAAAAAAGGAGGCGAGGGGAGAAAGAGAAACAGATTAACCTGTCTTATGCTATGTGGCTTCAATATGATGAGAAGGCCATGGGAAGACATGACCCAAAATTCTAAACATCCCTGAGGCATAGGAAGAGTAAAGGAACATGAAGAATCAGCTGGGTTTTCTGAAGAAGGACCCACTGAGGGTTCCACCTTCTGAGAGCCTCCTCCTTCCTTTCCTGAAATCATGACAGTAAATCGAGCATCCCTGTTACAAAGGCATCTACAAGAGATGTGAGACGTACTTCAAGAGATGTTGGAAAACAACTCTACATGGCTGAGATGAAAAATGGCTTGATCAAAAACCAAACATACAAATATATATATATCTCCATATCCCTGAGGAAAGGGTAGAATTGCCTTGTGCAACACTAAAGGAAAAATGCCTAGAAATAGGTTGTATTTCATTTTCCAGGAATCAAGCAATGTGGTCAAAGTGTTTATGCAGACTAGAACAAATGTTAGAATATGCAAGAAGTCTTTGGTGTCTGATTACCTGAGAAAAAGGAAGAAATGGAAAGTCAAGGAAGCAAAAGAACTTTTACCTGGTGTGATCATCCTGTCACCCCTAGCCATGTGAGGAGCACCTGTAGAAATCAAGCCCTTAACCTTCCTCACCTGTCAAAAATACCATAGGCCACCTTCTTCAGGCAACTGGGACAACTGAAACTGTAGGAATGAATGAAGTAATACGTGTGAAAGTCCTTGTAAGGTATCCACTGCATTACAAACATTAAGGGACAGAAATGTGTTCACCTCGAGGGCTTTGTCTCCCTGCCTCTCCTGGCACCTGCTCTGGTGTCTTCCTGTAGAAAATACCTCTCCCAGTCGCATTAGGAGGCGGCCTTTTACCTCTCTTGCACCCCAGGCATCAAAGCCCAATTCCCAAGGAAAGACACAGACTTATTAAATTTCCCTGGCCTCTTTTTCCCCACCACTTCCTTTAGGTCTTAGGCATAAAGGCAGGTGCCAATTTGTAAGACTGCCTTAGGCAATATCTGACCTGTTGCTCTTGCACAATGAAAAGGGAAGCAGGATGTTAAAAAGACTTAAAGTTCTAAGGGTGAAAATGTTTCTCTCCTGGATTTCTTGATAAATCCTTCACTTTGTGGTGAACACCTATTCTCCAGCACTACAGCAAAACATAACCCTGTTTGACTTGAATTCTACTTGTCCCAAGTATAATTTTTACCAAGTAATCAGCCATTCTGAACAGGCAACTTGATAACAAAGGGAAACAGTCCATGCTGCCCTAGAGCCTGCATCAGCAACACAAAAATATTACTTTGGCTATTTAAGAATTAATAAGTTACAAAGGTGCGCCACTTAAAAAAAGTATTTAAACATTCCTGCCATATAAGAAAATCCCCACATTATCCTGCTCTATTTTTTTTTTTTTTTTTTTAAACTGGTTTTCTAGGCAGCTCTGCCCTTAAACATTCTCTGATTGGTCTTGAATTTCCTCAGTATATAGTACAATCACTTGGGGAAAATTAATAAATGCAAAATACAATCATCTAATCTCTTTCTATTCTTTAAATACTTTATCTCTAAAGATGATAAACTATTGGGTTCTTCTTTTTAAATAAAAGGCACACTAATATCCAGACACGGACAACAAAAATCATCTCAGGGTAGACCTATGTTATAAACTGGAAAAAAACTCAGATCTAGTTTAATTATCAACTCTGCCTCCATTCCAATTCTATATCATGCTAAAGTCTCTCCATCATCATTCTATTTAAGATCTAGAAAAGCTTTTTTAAGGGTAGGCCTCACTTAACTTCAAGTTAACAGTCCACAATTGACACAGGCCAATTAGACAGGCTTAGAGATTCTGGCAGCAGAATCATCATGGCAAAAGAATCATTTATTTTGCTTCTCATGCCTTTTTGATGTGGACACTGTGCTGAAAGCCTAAGGAAGCTTTAATCAATTCTCAAGTTGCTAGGATCATCCACTCAAGTTTGTTTTGCCAGCTCTGCCTGGCATGAAATTGTCAATAGATATAATACAACAGGATTTGTATCTCTCTTTCTCTTGCATGCATGCTGTCACACATGCACAGCAATTTCCGATGTCTCTTTTTCTTCTTTTAAAACTCTTCATCTTGGATGGTAAATCACCTGCCCAATCAATCCAAAGGGGGGAACAAACCAGTCCTGAAGGATGGTGCTGATAAAGAAGTCAGGGCCAGGGCAGGTCTTTTCGCATGCTAATTCCTGCTTATTCTAGCTGTACCTGCAAACACAGCTCTAAACAGACTATTTCTAATACAGGGAAAGGTAATTACACTCACAAAGGCACCTCTGTGTCGGGCCGGGCACCAGGAGCCAGCAGGTCTGGGAGACGGAGGCTTAACAGAGACTCCAGCAGTGAATGCACATTGTCTAACACGGGGGAAAATGCCAGACTGGGGACCCTGCAGCATTGAAGACAACAGTGGCGCACCTTGTCTGAGAAGGTTATTCAATGCTTCTGGCACCTGTCGTCAGAGCCACCCAGACCTCTTTTCCTACCTTACAGGTTTAGAATTTATTTGGCATGTATAATTATATATTTTGATCCTGGAGCTACAAACAATGGGCAGCGTGTCATGACTTGATCCCTTAGCATTCCTCTTGGCTTCCCCCAACCAAGTTAACCCTTAGATACACATCTAGGCAGTGCCTCTCCAGCCCAGTCAAAGGATGGTCAGACCCCACCTACATGGCTGAGATTTGAGGAGGGTGAGTTTCAACGTCTTGCTGAGAAATAGCAATGGTGCCAAGACCTATTATGTAATTGTGTCACTGGTATTAAAACCAAATAGGCCAGCCAACATCTGAAGACTTGATATCAGTAAACATGGAAATTACTTCAATTTGAATATAAAATATGAATGACCATTACTTGGCTTCTTTAGTCCAGGGACTTCAGGGATATGGGTTCTCCTTAACTTAATTGCAATTCTAACAAAATCATCTTGACAACTCTGGGTTTCTTGTAGGAAATGCTGCTTGTGTCAGTGCTAGTTCTCTATTGTTGTAGTATTGTACATTGCTTTGCCATCAACATTGCTCATCACTGAGATGGACTGAAAACCCTAGACATGGCACAGAGGAATGTTATCACATGGAATTTTAGTCCTGAAGCTGCTAGTCATGTCATCTTCACAAAGGTAATCTATAAAACATGTCCCACCTTTGCTTTATTTCTTTATAATTATTATTATTATTTTTGAGACAGAGTCTCGCTCTGTAGCCAGGCTGGAGTGCAGTGGCGCGATCTTGGCTCACTGAAACCTCCACCTCCAGTTCAAGCAATTCTCCTGTCTCAGCCTCCCGCGTAGCTGGGACTACAGGCATGTGCCACCATGCCCGGCTAATTTTTGTATTTTTAGTAGAGACGGGGTTTCACCATGTTGGCCAGGATGGTCTTGATCTCTTGACCTCGTGATCTGCCCGCCTCAGCCTCTCAAAGTGCTGGGATTACAAGTGTGACCCACCGCGCCCAGCCCCCACCTTTTCAGTTATTCTTTCCTTTCCTTTCTTGCCTTCCTCTCATCGTTTTTCTCCCTTCCCTCTGCTTCAGCACCTGCTTAGAAGATGTAAAGTCTACTTCTAGTCTGTTTACTCTGACAGTTTTAACATGCATACAGAACCTACTGCAATCTTTCTTTTCCTTCCTCCTGTGAAATATTTGTACTTTAGACTACTTAAAAGTATCCCCATTTTATCAACATGCACTTTAATTCTGGCTTCACAAATATTAAACATTTCAAATAGCTTAATATTGTTTAAATTATATGTATATTTAAATTATGGCAATGTTATTTAGACTGTTAAAGTGAACTAAATACGGCCTGAGAAGAACTCCATACTTTCATATTTGAGTCCTTGTGGATGAACTACAACCTAACTTAATAGTTAGACAAGACTGCACCTGTAACAATAGCTAAGTCTTGGCCAATTCCAGCAGTCGTACTTCAACCACTCATACACTGCTCAGTGTTCAAACTGTGTTCAAATAAGGCAAACACTGAGCTGTAACCAAACCAGTTGTTTCTGTACCTCACTTCCAGTTTCTGTATATCACTTCCATTTTTTTGTCAATAAAATTTTTTTTTATTGTTGAATAATTTTTTTTTAAATTATTATACTTTAAGTTCTAGGGTACATGTGCACAACGTGCAGGTTTGTTACATATGTATACATGTGCCATGTTGGTGTGCTGCACCCATTAACTCATCATTTCTTCCACCATGTGGCTGCACTAGAGTCTCTCTGAATCTGCTGTTATTCTGGGGGCTGCCTGATTCACGAATCATTCATTGCACAATTAAGCTCTCTCAATTTGGATGAAGCTTTTCTTTTAACAAGACTAAACATTTACCACTTTCTTTGCTACTCATTCCTGTCACATCCCCACCTGGGATCACTTTCTAGAATTTCCTTCATTAGGGTTCTACTGGTGATATGCTTTCTTGAGTTTTGCTAGTCTAAAAAATATCTTTACCCTTTTTCTTAAAAGCAATTTTTACAGGGTATACAAGTCTAGGTTGAAAGGGTTTTTTCCTCCACCTACTGAAGACACCCCCATTCAACTGTCTTCTGGCTTCCACTGTTGCCATTCTTAGGTTTGCTGTCAGTTCAACTGCTGCCCTTTTGAAGGCAAATTGACTTTTTTTCTCTGGCCACTTAAGAGTTTCTCTCAGTTGGCCG
Source organism: Piliocolobus tephrosceles (assembly GCF_002776525.5). Classification (NCBI taxonomy): domain Eukaryota; kingdom Metazoa; phylum Chordata; class Mammalia; order Primates; family Cercopithecidae; genus Piliocolobus; species Piliocolobus tephrosceles. The sequence continues at coordinate 76,061,405 of NC_045441.1, read as the reverse complement.
GGCGCAGTGGCTCAAGCCTGTAATCCCAGCACTTTGGGAGGCCGAGACGGGCGAATCATGAGGTCAGCAGATCGAGACCATCCTGGCTAACACGGTGAAATCCCGTCTCTACTAAAAAATACAAAAAACTAGCCGGGCGTGGTGGTGGGCGCCTGTAGTCCCAGCTACTCAGGAGGCTGAGGCAGGAGAATGGCGTGAACCCGGGAGGCGGAGCTTGCAGTGAGCTGAGATCCCGCCACTGCATGCCAGCCTGGGCGACAGAGCAAGACTCCGTCTCAAAAAAAAAAAAAGAGTTTCTCTCTAGCTCTGGTGTTCAGCAGTCTTCCTCTGATGTGTCTAGTCTGAATTATTTTCATTTATCCTATACCTGCAATTTGTTGCACTTTTTTCTTTGCTGTTTTTTTTTTTTTTCCTTTTTGAAACAGAGTCTTGCTCTATCACTTAGGTTAGAGTGCAGTGGTGCAATCATGGCTCACTGCAGCCTTGACCTCCTGGGCTCAAGTGATCTTCCCACCTCAGCCTCCCAAGTAGCTGGGACTACAGGTGCGTGACACCATGTCTAACTAATTAAAAAAAAAAAAGTTTGTTTTTGTAGAAATGAAGTCTCACTGTGTTGCCTAGGCTGGTCTTGAACTCCTGAGCTCCCAAAGTGCTGGGATTACAGGTGCAAGTCATCACATCCAGCCTCCTGTGCTTCTTGAATCTTAGATTAATGGCTTTTATTAGTTCTAGAAAATCTTTAGCCATCATCTCACCTTTTCTTCCAGTTTTCTTTTATATTTGTTAGACCATCTCATGCTTTCCACTGCTGGGGGTGCAGAAAATGATACCCCAAACATATGGCTGCTTTGCCATGCTGAGTGCTTTGAAAATTGAAAGGACTCAGAAATAAGCCTCAGAACCAAGGTATCTCTTCTAAGGTCTCCTCCCATTCCTGCCTCCTCTCATCCTCTGTCTCTCCCAAGCACAGCATGAAGCTGTTCTCTTATCCACCTAGAAACCAGACCCCCAAAGAGGAACGTAATTGACTTCAACCCCTTCCCTGAGATTTCATTAACCAGAGAAGATCGAAACTCATCTCACAGAGGAAGAGACTGAATACTAAACACAACACCTAGAACTCAGACAACCTCTGTCCCAAATATCGTGTGTTCTCCAGTCCCATTCAATTTCCAAAGATAATTATTTACTTAGCATTGTTTGAGCCTTGGGTCCATTCATTACCCCTAAAAATCATTGACTCCTACATCCTTCATCTCCCCTTCCCCTAGGAAGAAGGGTATGTATACATCTGTATCCCACTGAGTCATTGAGTAATCATTTTCCCGTGATTCTTCCATGCTATGCATGTTAAGATAAATTTGTATGCCTTTCTCTCCTATTAATTTGCCTTTTATAAGTTCATTTTCAGTGAACGTTCAGAGGGTGAAGGGGAAAGTGCTTCCTCTTCAACCCTACATACACACGTACATGCCTTTAATCTTTGTCTCTCAGAAATGCATTCTGGATAATTTATCTTCCAGTTGACTACTTCTCTTTTAGGATGCTTTTCATCTGTTGTTAAAGCCATCTGTTTAATTTTTTTTTTGGAGACAGAGTCTCACTCTATCACCCAGGTTGAAGTGCAGTGGTGTGATCATGGCTCACTGTAGCCTCAACCTCCTGAACTCAAGAGAGATCCTCTCACCTCAGCCTTCTGAGGAGCTGAGACTACAGGTATGTGCTACCACACCTGGCTAATTGTTTTAATTTTTTGTAGACAGGGTTTTGTCATGCAGCCCAAGCTGGCTGAATTTAAAATTTTAATCATTATAAATATTCTATACTTTTTACTATTTTAAAAATAAAACATTTGTTTTATAATTCTGATAATTTTGAAATTTTAAATCTGTGTGTGTATTAATGTTTCCTGTTGTTTTCTGCTATCTCCTCTTAAAGTGTTTTATTGCCTGTGTGACTTGGGATTTTAATTTTTATCGTGAGCTGCTCATTCTCCTTGTACCATTAAATACAAAAATTCTTTGAATTGTGTTTGCTTTTTTTTTTTTTTTTGAGGACGTTCAGGGAGGGATAGGGTTTCACTGTGCTGCCCAGGCAGGAGTGCAGTGGTACAATCTTTGCTCGTTGCCACCTCCCCATCCTGTGATTCTTGTGCCTCAGCCGCCTGAGCAGCTGGAACTACAGGTGTGAGCCACCATGCCCAGCTAATTCTTGTATTTTTATAGTAGAGACGGGGTTTTGCCATGTTGGCCAGACTGGTCTTGAACTCCTGGCCTCAAGTGATTCACCCACCTCGGCTTCCCAAAGTGCTGGGATTACAGGTGTGAGCCACTGCTCCCAGGCTGTGTTTGCTTTTCTCAGGCCTGGGAGCACTATCAATTGAAGACTACTTAAAAATTAATTTCTAACTTGAGGTTTTTCATATCACTTAAAAAATATAAATTCAGCCTGCAAGCCCATGGAGAGCAGTTTGAAGTTCCTGATTCATGGGGGAGTGTTTCCCTGCGCCCTCCTTTTCTCTCCCTCCACTGAGAAGCAAGGCAATTTCCCTTGTAGCCTAGGGTAGAAGGGAACACTGCTATTTTACCCTTCCACTGAGGGTGTAGCCTTTTGAGATGCCAACTTCATGGCGAGGATTTTCTTTAGGTCTAGGAATAGAATAAGAAAAGAGTGATATCTATGGTAGAAACTTTCAGGAGGCCCTATCAGGAATGTGTGCATGTAGCGTTGACACCTGGAAGTAAATACCTTCTTAAACTGCGTCCTAGGTGCCCTGCTTGCTTCACCTTAGCCCTAGCCTTTTTTTTTTTCTTTTTTTTTAAAAATACTTAGCACTTTGGGCAGTACCTGATTGTCCCGAGACTTCTAAAATTATTGTTCACATTCAAGTGTCTGGCAAATGCCATCAAGGCAAAAAAGAGCTTTATAGTTCTGCTTACCTCACCTATTTTTAGGCTTGAATATTCCTTACTTCCTTGGCTCGTATGTGTAAAAAGGCTTTTATGAAATATGTTATCCAACATTTTTAGTTGTTTCCAATTGGATGATCAGTTAAAAATCTGCTCTACAGGCCAGGCACAGTGGCTCATGCCTGTAGTCCCAGCACTTTGGGAGGCCAAGGTGGGTGGATCATGAAGTCAGGAAATCGAGACCATCCTAGCCAACATGATGAAATCCCGTCTTCACTAAAAATACAAAAATTAGCTGGGTGTGGTGGCGTGTGCCTGTAATCCCAGCTACTCAGGAGGCTGAGGCAGAAGAATCACTTGAACCTGGGAGTCGGAGGTTGCAGTGAGCCGAGATCGTGCCACTGCACACCAGCCTGGCGACGGAGCAAGACTGTCT